>NC_081782.1:0-77500 GCF_963082965.1 Carassius carassius | reverse complement strand
TATTCAATACAGTGGCTAAATTAACAAAAAATAAAGCATCAACAAGTCTTGACATTTCCCAACATCACAGTAGTAATGACTTTATGAACTACTTCAAAAATCGATACTATCTGTGAGGATTTCCATTCAGGATTTAGACCGTATGATAGTACTGAGACTGCTCTCCTTAGAGTTACAAATGACCTGCTCTTATCATCTGATCGTGGTTGTATCTCTCTATTAGTTCTATTGGATACTTTTAATTGATATAAAAAACTGGATGACAAGTAATTTCTTACTGCTAAATTCTGAAAAAATATAGGACCTAAAAACTCTGCTTGTAATAACCTAGAACACTGTCTAAGACTTGATAGTTGCTCTGTCAATTCTTCGTCATCAGTTAGGAACCTAGGTGTGCTACTTGATCGCAATCTTTCCTTAGAAAGCCAAGTTTCTAGCATTTGTAAAATTACATTTTTCAATCTCAAAAATATATCTAAATTACGGCCTATGCTCTTAATGTCAATGCAGAAATGTTAATCCATGCATTTATGACCTCAAGGTTAGATTATTGTAATGCTTTATTGGGTGGTTGTTCTGCACGCTTAGTAAACAAACTACAGCTAGTCCAAAATGCAGCAGCAAGAGTTCTTACTAGAACCAGGAAGTATGACCATATTAGCCCGGTCCTGTCAACACTGCACTGGCTCCCTATCAAGCATCGTATAGATTTTAAAATATTGCTTATTACTTATAAAGCCCTGAATGGTTTAGCACCTCAGTATTTGAATGAGCTCCTTTTACATTATAATCCTCTACGTCTGCTACGTTCTCAAAACTCGCAATTTGATAATACCTAGAATATCAAAATCAACTGCTGACTGCAGATCCTTTTTTTATTTGGCGCCTAAACTCTGGAATAACCTACCTAACATTGTTCGGGAGGCAGACACACTCTTGCAGTTTAAATCTAGATTAAAGACCCATCTCTTTAACCTGGCTTACACATAACATACTAATATGCTTTTAATATCCAAATCCGTTAAAGGATTTTTAGGCTGCATTAATTAGGTAAACCGGAACCGGGAACACTTCCCATAACACCCGATGTACTTGCTACATCATTAGAAGAATGGCATCTACGCTAATATTAGTCTGTTTCTCTCTTGTTCCGAGGTCACCGTAGCCACCAGATCCAGTCTGTGTCCAGATCAGAGGGTCACTGCAGTCACCCGGATCCAGTACGTATCCAGACCAGATGCTGGATCAGCACCTAGAAAGGACCTCTACATCTCTGAAAGACAGCGGGGACCAGGACAACTAGAGCCCCAGATACAGATCCCCTGTAAAGGAGGATCTTCTGCACAATCTGACTTTCCTGCAGCCTGGAATTGAACTACTGGTTTCGTCTGGTCAGAGGAGAACTGGCCCCCCAACTGAGCCTGGTTTCTCCCAAGGTTTTTTTCTCCATTCTGTCACCGATGGAGTTTCGGTTCCTTGCCGCTGTCGCCTCTGGCTTGCTTAGTTGGGGACACTTCATCTACAGCGATATCGTTGACTTGATTACAAATAAATGCACAGACACTATTTAAACTGAACAGAGCTGACATCACTGAATTCAATGATGAACTGCCTTTAACTATCATTTTGCATTATTTACACACTGTTTTTCTAATGAATGTTGTTCAGTTGCTTTGACGCAATTTTGTTTAAGCTATATAAATAAAGGTGACTTGATCTCAATCACCTCCACTCAGACTTGAAGCATCATCGCACCACGGTACAGTGCACAGACTCACCGTGATTTACCCGCGGTGCATTCAATAATATCAGCTGAGAGCCCCGCTGGACCTGTGAGTGACAGCTGCCAAGCAAAGCTGATTGACAGCACTAATGAATTAATCTAAACAACACCAGAGGAACAGAGGACTACTTTCACCAATCTGACAGAAAGACAAACACAACGCTCTGTGTACATGACAGAAAAACTAAATGGATTTTACTTTGCTTCTACTTTATAATGATTGTTCACACATGAGAATTGTCAGAAACATTTTCATCTGACACATGAGGCCTGCCACATCCATTAGCGTCTGTATGATATCAGCTCTTAACTGGCTTCACCACGAATGTGTCCATAAATATGGAATATTTTATTCCTCGGCAGATATTCAACATCAGACTCCCATACATGAATTTCCTCTGTTTAGTAGCAGTTATTCATTCTCTCCACTGTCCGGCCTGTCAGGTGCATTTAGAGTGAAAACCCAGCAGACTTCAGACCGGTTTAGTGTCCTACATTGATCTGAAAGCGACTGAGAAAGAGGACAGCATTTTTATTCTGGGCTTCTGTCTGTGGAGATGGAAAAACACGTGCAGCACCAACATACTGTGCGTTTCAGGAATAATCACACACACACACACACACTCTCTCTCTCTCTCTCTCTCTCTCACATGCAACCACACTCATAGATGCCTTTGAGAGAGAGAAATAAAAGACTGTAAAGATGTGACTTTGTGCTCCTGAAACCATTCCAGCTCAGAGATCTCCATTTATTCAATCTGGAAGCAGATAACAAGGAAATCAATACACTAAACTGCTGACAACGTAATCCACAAACATGGTTCAGGGAGGCTCTGGCCTGCTTCAGAACGAACATTTAGAAAGAAATCATGTGACCTACAGCAGCATCAAGCACATAATCCTACAGTCATGAAACATTTCGTGTGTCTTCCTGCTTTGGTCTGTGTCAAATCTCCAAAAAAAATAAAATTATTTTACTGTATTTTATTTATAACTCCTTGATCACATCATGTGTGAACTTCTTTCCATGAAGTACAAGAATCCTAGAAAATTCAGCTGGATTACGTTTTTATCATTGTGATTCCTGACCTTACGCAAAACAGTCTCCACTGCTCAGAACTACAGTCATCAACTACCACAGAGAGAGAGAGACAGAGAGAGAGAGAGAGAGACAGAGAAAGAGCGAGAGAGACAGAGAGAGAGAGAGAGAGAGAGAGAGACAGAGAGAGAGACAGAGAGACAGAGAGAGAGAGAGAGAGAGACAGAGAGACAGAGAGAGAGAGAGAGAGAGACAGAGAGAGAGACAGAGAAAGAGCGAGAGAGACAGAGAGAGAGACAGAGAGAGAGAGAGACAGAGAGACAGAGAGAGAGAGACAGAGAAAGAGCGAGAGAGACAGAGAGAGAGAGAGAGAGAGAGACAGAGAGAGAGAGAGAGACAGAGAAAGAGCGAGAGAGACAGAGAGAGAGAGAGAGACAGAGAGAGAGAGAGAGGTATAGATGGGTGGTCTGGAGAATTCAAGGGTAAGACGGTTTTTTTTTTACTCGACGCTCATGAGGAAACCGTGAGTCTATTTCAGGTGTAGAATCAGGCCATCTGCAATAGAAACAAGACGATGTGCTTTGTCTTGTGGGCTAAATCTAGATTAAGGGAGTAAGAAGATTCTGTAATCAAATAGGATGATTTTAAAAACACACATAAAAAAAACATCAACATGAAGAAACTGAAAACCTGAGTCACGCCCACCCTCTGAATATTTGAATGAAGAGATTACATACCGGTTTTATGAATGAGATCCAACTTTATTACAAATTGATCTGATGGCGCCGAAACGAACGCATCCTTCAGGGGCTGCTAAGTGCAGGCACGCAAAGAAAGTGCAGCTCGTCATGCAGGTATCATCTATTTTGGAGTGATTGTAATGTATTGTAAAAAAATAAATAAACTGAGCCTGACGATCAGCGTCGTTTTGGGATAGATCATTTGACGGTTATTCTGAGTTCAAAAGAGCGCGATCACCGTTGATGGACAATTCGCTTCTGACACTTTAAATCTGAGCGTACAATGCAGAATTTTGTTAGAAAATAGATACGTTACCAACCGTCCGAAAGAATCTTTTCGCGGAAATGAATCGTAATTCCAGTCACTGTTTCACTGAGGCGAATTCATGATGAACTGTTGATCTGAATTTTACAAAGGAGTCGGTTCTCCTCGATGGAATCGATTACAACCTGTGGAATCAAATCTTGATTCCTTATGCCTCTGAATCAAGGAATTGAATGGAATACTTTGGAATCTATTTCCAGCCCTAGTCAGGTGCTTTCTGTCAAAATACTAAGTTAAAGAAAAAGTAAAGAAGTTTGTCAGTCAAAGAGCAAGTGCACTATACTAGAGCATTGTTTATTATGTTTCAAAACGGCTACCTCAACTGTCTGTACATCTTCTAAACTGCAGATGTTTAGCCTACATTTACTGCTCGATCATCATACACCTACTTCATTTTGTTAGTTTTCCAATCATAAATACTGTTGCCATATTTATTGAAAATAATTTTAAGCATATGAACAAGCACAGCCGATTACAGTTGAAGAAACGAACTAGACTTTTTATTTAGTAGTTTATTTCTATCACTTCCACTAGCAGCTGATTTGTGTATATTCATATGTATTTCTCTACAAAACATAATTGTCACGGCAGGGATCCAATGAGGCATGGAGATAGAACCAATTGCGAGTAAGTCTTTTATTAAGGGCAATCCAAAAGGGTAAACAGTCCAGGCAGAGGTCGATACCAAACAAAACCAAACCAAACATAAACAAACAAGGACACAAGGCAAGAGCACGACAAGATGACGGACATGAATTAAACAACGACTCCGTGACACATACTAAGACAGACCGGGTTATATACACAAAAGGATAATGGGGAAACAGGAGACAGGTGGGGAACAATCAATTAACTAAACAAGGAGGAAGGTGACCAAATAAGGAGACAGGAAGTGATAATATGATAAACACCGTGGGAACTGAGGACACCTAGTGGAACCCCAGGGAACACAACCCAGACACTGTGACAGTACCCCCCTTCTACGGAGCGGCTCCCAGACGCTCCAAGACAGACACAAAACAGAGACCAGGAGGGAGGTGGACAGGTGGAGGCTCAGGGGGAGGGACGGAGGGCCAGAAAATAAAAACATGGGGAACAGGCACCAGAATGTAAACACAACACAGAAAGACCAGGAGGGAGGAGGACAGGATGAGGTTCAGGGGGAGGGACGGAGGGCCAGACTAACAGAAAGGAACAGGGACAGACATTAACACAAAAACCAAAGGAAAAAACAACATGAAGCCCCCCAGGGCGGAGCAGAAGACCACCACACCCTTGTGGTCAAGGCCAGAGCCCTCCAGGGTGGAGCGGAAGACCACCACAACCGTGTAGTCAGGGCAAGCGCCCCCCAGGGCGGAGCGGAAGACCACCATGTCCGTGTGGTCAGAGCAGAAGCCCCCCAGGGCGGAGCAGAAGACCACCATGTCCATGTGGTCAGAGCGGAAGCCCCCCAGGGCGGAGCAGAAGACCACCACAACCTTGTGGTCGAGGCCAGAGTTCCCCAGGGTGGAGCAGAAGACCACCACCACCATGTGGTCAGGGCGGAAGGCCCCCAGGACGGATCAGAAGACCATCACCCCCCTGTGGTCAAAGCGGAAGCCCTCCAGGGCGGAGCAGAAGACCACCACATCCCTGTGGTCGATGCACAAAGCCCCCAGGGCGGATCAGAAGCCCACCACTTCCGTGCGGCCGGATCAACGGGAGGACAAGACTCTGGTAATTCCATGGTGTCTCTACTGGACTCCAGAAGATCGGTGCTGGCCTGACACTGCTCATGAAGATCATTGGTGACTTGCATTTGCTCATGAAGATCAATGGTGACTTGCCTTTGTTCATGAAGATCAGAGGTGACTTGCCTTTGTTCATGAAGATCAGAGGTGACTTGACTCAGTCCTTGAAGATCACCGGTGACTTGACTCAGTCCTTGAAGAACACCGGTGACTTGACTCAGTCCTTGAAGAACACCGGTGACTTGACTTGACTCTGAAAGGTCAACGGTGACTAGCCCTGACTCTGGACCATCAGCGGTGACTAGCCCTGACTCTGGAGGGTTAACAGTGACTAGCCTTGACTCTGGAGGGTCATCTGGAACCCGACTCGACTCTGGAGGGTCATCAATGACTAGCCCTGACTCTGGAAGGTCATCGGTGGCTAGCCCTGACTCTGGAAGGTCATCGGTGGCTAGCCCTGACTCTGGAAGGTCATCGGTGGCTAGCCCTGACTCTGGAAGGTCATCGGTGACTAGCCCTGACTCTGGAAGGTCATCGGTGACTAGCCCTGACTCTGGAAGGTCATCGGTGACTAGCCCTGGCTCTGGAAGGTCATCGGTGACTAGCCCTGACTCTGGAAGGTCATCGGTGACTAGCCCTGACTCTGGAAGGTCATCGGTGACTAGCCCTGACTCTGGAGGGTCATCGGTGACTAGCCCTGACTCTGGAAGGTCATCGGTGACTAGCCCTGACTCTGGAGGGTCATCGGTGACTAGCCCTGACTCGACTCCGGAGGATCCACTGGCACCTGACTCGACTCCGGAGGGTCCACGGGCACCTGACTCGACTCCGGAGGGTCCACGGGCACCTGACTCGACTCCGGAGGGTCCACGGGCACCTGACTCGACTCCGGAGGGTCCACGGGCACCTGACTCGACTCCGGAGGGTCCACGGGCACCTGACTCGACTCCGGAGGGTCCACGGGCACCTGACTCGACTCCGGAGGGTCCACGGGCACCTGACTCGACTCCGGAGGGTCCACGGGCACCTGACTCGACTCCGGAGGGTCCACGGGCACCTGACTCGACTCCGGAGGGTCCACTGGCACCTGACTCGACTCCGGAGGGTCCACGGGCACCTGACTCGACTCCGGAGGGTCTGTACTGTGTACTGTTTACCTTGTACTGTGGTGCTGGGCTGGCGGCCATCTGGGGTTGTGGTGCTGGACTGGCGGCCATCTTGTACTGTGGTGCTGGGCTGGCGGCCATCTGGGGTTGTGGTGCTGGACTGGCGGCCATCTTGTACTGTGGCGCTTGGCTGGTAGCCATCCTGGGCAGTGATGCTGGACTGGTGGCCATCTTGGATGGTGGCGCTTGGCTGGTAGCCATCCTGGGCAGTGGTGCTGGACTGGCGGCCATCTTGGGTTGTGGCGCTGGAACGGTGGCCAATTTGGGCATTGGCGCTGGGTTAGCGGCCATCTTGTGCTGTGGCGCTTGGCTGGTAGCCATCCTGGGCAGTGGTGCTGGACTGGCGGTCATCTTGGGTTGTGGCGCTTGGCTGGTTGCCATCCTGGGCAGTGGTGCTGGGCTGACGACCACCCCGCCGGAAGAGACAGAAGTGGCTGGGGCATCCCACCGAAGCCGATGCTGAAGGTAGCGCACGAATTCCCAGAATTCCAGTGTCTCTAACTGCGCCATCTCCTCCTGAGACACTGGATCATCCAGCCCGCCATTGAAATAGTCCTTGAGGGCCGCATCATTGTAGCCCATGCCCTCGGCCAGGGACCAGAACACCTGAGCCAGGGCACCCACTTCATTTCCCTCTTGGCGGAGGGCGATCAACCGAAGATACTTGGCTCGCCGCTCCGCCATCTTGGCTGGGGAACGGAAAGACGACATACCGCTGGTTCCTAGAAAGACGGAGTCGTTCTGTCACGGCAGGGATCCAATGAGGCACGGAGATAGAACCAATTGCGAGTAAGTCTTTTATTAAGGGCAATCCAAAAGGGTAAACAGTCCAGGCAGAGGTCGATACCAAACAAAACCAAACCAAACATAAACAAACAAGGACACAAGGCAAGAGCACGACAAGATGACGGACATGAATTAAACAACGACTCCGTGACACATACTAAGACAGACCGGGTTATATACACAAAAGGATAATGGGGAAACAGGAGACAGGTGGGGAACAATCAATTAACTAAACAAGGAGGAAGGTGACCAAATAAGGAGACAGGAAGTGATAATATGATAAACACCGTGGGAACTGAGGACACCTAGTGGAACCCCAGGGAACACAACCCAGACACTGTGACAATAATATGACATATTTAGTCCATCAAAAACAAAACTGTTCATTATTCCAAATAATGGGTTAGTGTGTTACTATAAAGAAATTACTGAACAAATTACTGAAAAAATAAAAAATAATCCTGACTAATAAAAGAAAAACTGACAATAAATGAACATTAAGCAATGAGGAAAAAACAAACAGAAAAAAACATCTGGTCCAGATTACTTTTCAGATTTTTTTTTTTTGGTGTGTTTAACTTAAAGTTATTAATATGCATATTTAAGTACAATTATAAAAATACTTATAACAGGTTTTGTATAAATAAAATGGTTAGGAATCATATTTGTTTCAAGTGCTTTTTATTTAATGATGTTTTCTTAACAAAGTTCGGGAGGAGCATGTTCAGATAATTAAACCTTATTAAATGCGAGTGGAGCACATTCAGTTAATCAACCCAATCAACGAGATAAGAGGTATATACTGCAGACTTACCTCTGCTCACTGACAGTTTATCAGTATCCCTCCACCACCTCATCTCCTCACTTTGATTTTAATAATCTCTTATTGGATGTAAACAACACAATCCAAAATACAATGCAAACTAGTTCTAGATTTTTTTCTATCACGAACAGGGGTTAATACTCTTGGAGCCCTCCCCCGGACAGATCACCAAATACGCTTTCAATTCAATTCAATTCAAGTTTATTTGTATAGCGCTTTTTACAATACAAATCGTTACAAAGCAACTTTACAGAAAATTATGTTTCTACAATATTTAGTAGTAGCTAGTAGTTTGTGCATGTTTGACAGGATTTTAGAAAAATAAAAATAATAATAATAATACAAGATGTAGTCAGCTAGATGATGAACTATCAATATTATTAATTAATAGTAATTATATGATGCAGTCACACTTGTAGCAATAATTGTTAGTTCTGTTGTTGATTCAGGGTCAGCATCATCTGAGGTCCTCTGAGGGTCAGCATCATCTCTTCTCAGGTGTTCTGGATCCAGACTGGAGCTTGTGTAAATCCTAGTTACCACGGGATGAAGATCCAGCAGAAACAGAGAAACAAACAGAGACATCATTAGCATAGCTGCTGATCCAACAAAGTAAAATTAGTTTAACCCAAGCTAAAGAATAAAAATGCAGATGCAACTACACTCACAATTTAAGAGATACATTATTCGAATGCTTGGCGAAAGAGATGCGTTTTTAATCTAGATTTAAACACGCATAATCTTACCTCTATTTAATTTGATGTGTAAGTGTGAACTCGTGAATCCTAAAAGGTGGAGGGGAGGAGGGTGTGGCAGGGGGGCCTCCAAATGTCTAGAACCGGCCTTGTGTAGACGGTTTAGTGTCATATTCATCCACACTCACAATCAGCCAGAAATATTACCATCATCATACATTACCTTCATAAATATTACTGTTAATAATGAAAGTCAAATGACTAAATTAACCATTTTAATTTTTACTTGGACACTAACTATGTCTGGAAAGTTTGACATGCGTCTGTGAGCGGCTGTAAATAAACAGCAGAGATTTGGACGATCCTGCTCTCAGAACGCGTAATAATGCGTGGATGTTCAGCTATAGTTAGGACTAATCGAACTGCTCTGCAGTGCTGAATATTAATCTTAATCTTAAAATGTAAGAAGAACAGTATCTATCAAATAAACGCTCTTCAAAAACCCTAAAAACCTCAATCCCCTAAACACTGACTGAACAAAAACCCACATTAACACGATCATCTGAAACACACCGAAGGCTGCTGACTGTCACTGTCATGAGCCCTTTCTGAACTGAACGTTGTCCCTCTCAGGAACGGACTGAGCTTCTGTTAGAATAATGCTTCAGAATCAGTTCAGAAAGCAGCAGCTAAATCCAAAGCAGAAGGTAAATAAATGCACAGACACTATTTAAACTGAACAGAGATGACATAACTGAATCCAATGATGAACTGCCTTTAACTATCATTTTTGCATTATTGACACTGTTTTCCTAATGAATGTTGTTCAGTTGCTTTGACGCAATGTATTTTGTTTAAAGCGCTATATAAATAAAGGTGACAAGGTGAAATATGATTTGTGGTCTGGATTTAATATGAAAAAAATCTGATAAATCTAACCTAATAAATGTATTATTTTTAGTGGCATCCTAAGGATTTATCAAAGATTACAACTGAGCCTCTTGAGTCTATTGAGGTGCCTCAAGTATCAGAAATTCCTAGAGTTTTTATGTTGAGCTGGAGGGAACAAGCTGATTACGTGAGCAGTAAAATACATAAATCTAGCAGTATAATAAGGTGGGTTAGGCATCTTGTTAGACTTTACTATAATTTAACTGCATCTTTCATATTGTAATATAGTTAGGGCGAGCACACTTCCTAATACTCTTCAAGAATTTTATTGTTCAAATGTGTTTTGTTAGAATTGCAGCATGATCAAATCCATATACTTCATCTGCTTTTTCATTTCATAAACTTCAGGTTCTTATTATTTATAATATTAATATTTTTCAAATGTGTTTTCATATATAAGATATATTGAGGTGAGGGTAAAATTTCAAAGCAATTTAGAATTTATTTTGAAGAAAATTCACAGGATTAGGGATTTTAAAATATGGAAATGTTTATCAAAAAAAAAGTTATTCTTCAATATGTTATAAAAGGGGTATAAATGATAATTTTATTGCTGCATTGTATTTTTATTTTATTTTGTATGCAGTTTATGTACCATACAATGTTTGTTTTTGAGTACATTATTTATGGGTTTTTGATATTAGTTGTAATTAATTTGCAGTCATATACATTTATATATTTCTTATTTTAATTGTCATAAGTTGTTTTTGTTTTCTTTATTGTTTAGGTGGGTTTTTGCCTCTCTCTGCACAGTATATGGGTTGTGTTTTTGTTTTTTGATTGTACATATTTTATTCTTGTGCAAATAAACAACTAAAATAAAACTGGGGAAGTCGTGGCCTAGTGGTTAGAGAGTATGACTCCTTACCCTAGGGTTGTGAGCAAGAACTGAACCCCCAACTGCTCCCTGATGCGTGTGTGTGTGTGTGTGTGTGTGTGTGTGTATACACTTTGTATGGGTTAAATGCAGAGCACAATTCTGAGTATGGGTCACCATACTTGGCTGTGTCACGTCACTTTCACTTTCAACTAAAGTTAAAGCTCTCTGCAGTATGTGATCAGATCGGTCTCAGCAGAAATTAAATATATGACCAGACTCAGCATCTCTTAACTTCATCACTGATTCAAACAAGAATCTGAGACAATGGAAAGAGACTCCACAGATCAAGACGCTTCATCAGCCGGTGAGTATGATCTGAATCCGCGAGTGACCCCGAGCTACATCAAGAGCTGTTAAACAGGAACTGTACACATCTTCATTTCAATAGATAAGCCACGCCGCTTTGATAACTCGCTCTCCAGAGCATATTTAGCAGCGGCCCTATGGCAAAACAGCCGTCTGAACCGAAAGAGTGAGCGCATCGCTGTAATAAAAAAAGAAGCGCAGTCATCTACAGCACTGTTCATGCTAGCAACACTACTGATATACAGAATAACATAGCTCATCTAGTGATGTCCAGTTAGATAAAACATCAGTCTTTTGAGAACCTGAATGGATGGAGGAAATGCTCTGCAGGAATAACAGAATTCCCAGAATCCTGCAGGACACACTGAAGAAAAGTAGATGTAAAACAGCTAGTCTTTTACTGGCCTTTATATTATGTGGTTTACCTGATATTACACCAATCTCAGGAGTCAGCTGCTCACTATTATTTACAGAGCAGGGGTTATCATCTTATGAGCTTATGAGAAACTATGAAAACTCGTCAGCAAGCATTTAAAGAGATTATAGTTAAACTGCACTGCGCTACAGAAGAGTGCAGCTCCATACGCCTGAAGACCAACGGAGAGGAAAATAAGAGCACTTTTATCCAAACTGGTACATAAGCAATTTGTTACAAACCCCAACAACATTCAATGTACAAAAGCAGGTTTATTTTTAGAAAACTGGACTAGGAAACTAGCTAAAGCAGAGTTGAAATGCAAAGAAAATGAATTTCTGCATAACTGTGTGAAGTGCCTTGGTTAGACCTGTTAACTGTCAGTTCCACTTTTTGAGCGCAGACCTGAAAATTACATTTCCAACTTAACTTAATATACATTTTTAATGCTTTGAATGCACAGAGTTAAGGTCGGTCTCCTCTTTAAGAAGACACTGGGCAAAAATTATGAAACAATTTATAAAAAATGCTCAAAAATTACAAAATGACACAATTATGTAACAAAAAAAGATATGGAAGTTCAAGTTTATGTAAATATAAAATGTAAGAATTAAAATACTTTATCTTTCAGTGAGATTTTGTTTCCACTAGATGACCATCAAACCCCATCAGTAACCATATAATCATCAGTGCCCAATTTCCATATTTTATTTGAATGATCTGAAACATGTTTTGCCATATTTCTCTCAATATTTATGAAGTAGACATCACATTCAGAAGTATTAAGGGCAGTATGGTACTATTTGATTTCAATACAACCCAATAAAAGGCACGCAACAAGAACCTTAGACTTGGGTTACAGTTCATGCTGCATTAGAAATGGAGAATCTCTTTTTTTAATATTTTAAAAACATTAAGACCTTTTTTCCTCAAAAAATTTAATGGATATTATCTTTTGAATACTTGACATGAAAAGTTTGAACAAATCTTTCATGAATTTATATGTGCATTTCAAACCTGTAACTTTCAAATGATATACAGTTGTCAAGATTACTTTAGGTTCAGACTAAGATATTACCGTTTAAAACATGTAATGACAAGTGAGCCCACCATCTCAAATTAATCTTCAGTTCCTATAAACAGGGGTGCACATAATGTTTTCAGCCTGGTTCTCATAAGAGACCCCGGAGATTTGGTTTGGTCCTCACATTGCATATAGCATCACCCATTAAATGCAACTATAAAAAATAAATTAATAATTGTTATAATATTATTACACTTTATTTATTTAGTTTTTTTTTTTTAATTAAATAATAGTAAATAAACTAAATAATAGTGTGTGATAATATTATTGAAAATAAAAAGCAGTCCTTGTATTAAATACAAATGCATTTATTTCATAGTAAATAAACTTAAAAATAAAATGCTAATATTTACTACTACTTTGTTTGCCTCTTTAAGAAGAATCGCTTTATGTATTCCCCAATTTTAAGTCGCTTTGGAAAAAAGCATCTAAAAATAAATAAACAAAAGTGTTTTCATCATATTCAAACTTAAAATCAGCAGGCTTTTATTTTGGCGGGTTGCCAGCAAGTAAGTATACACGCTTCCGGATTTAACGCTGCTGATTAAAGAGCGTCATTGGATGAATGTCCCAGTTTTGTATTGTCCTTTGAAACGGTAGGCATAGCCTAGATTTATGCTTTCAGGTTGAAAATAAAACTTATATAGTACAGTTTGTGATCTAAAATGGTAATTGTGCATTAACAGCTGTCAACAATATCGTCATGCAAATGCGCTGTCAGAACATATTTATATTACACATTTTTTATTTTGGTCGCGCATGCGGACCTGCGGACCACTTATGTGCACCCCTGTATATAAAGTAGCATTGCATTGTATAGCTTTACTGTTCTCTCCAAAAACAGCCAAAGAGGGACGAGCACTTGCACGCTGACTGTCAACAAAAAACAGACATTTATTGCCAATTCACGTACTGTCTGCAGTTCTGAATCATGACCAGGATCTTTTATAGCTAGGACCGCTCCATCCTTCAGTATCAAGCAATGTGCAAATCCAGCGTCGAACTGGGCCTTTATTATAAAACATTCGTCAGCAAACACACTTGAGAAACTCCTTTGCTGCCCTGGAAAAACAAACTGTATCCACGGTTCACATAACACTGGGTTTTTTGGGAAGCTGAACAAGATTATCTTTCCCTTACAACCAGAAACATGTTTCTTTAGAGACATTCTTCCCAAGTGAGTCCCGTGCAGTGCTGCTGAATGAAGAGTGTTGATGGGTTCAGGCAGAAGAGGACTTCCACCCTTCATGACGTCATGGAAGAGCCAGGACCGAAAAAAACTCGGAAACTTTTATGAAACCAGAAGGAGTTTATTTGGCAACTACATCCAAATAATTTTTTGAAACTTTGGCCATGTTTAGCATGAGAACCAACTCAACAGTGTAAATAACTCAACAAGCACAAAATAGCATTAGACATAGCATTAGAGCTTAGACATTTTCTCTGATCACAGATACTCAGCAAGATTCACACAGATCCCATGATTTTACATAAAACACTCCTACCTGTGAAGGTGTTCAGCCATTTGAATATGAGACACCGACACAGCAAACGATCTCAATAGAGCGCTGACGGAGCCACAGGCTGAAAACATCAACAGCTCTACTAGAGACCATCCATCCGTTCTCCAAACTCCTTGTTGTAAATATGGTCACAAGTAATAGAGATCACACTGCTATAATTAAGCCAACATACTGTTATGCTATTTAAACTTCTCCTTCTTATTATTTTTCTGAGACTAAACGCTTCTCCTCCTAGGGCTTTAAAGCCACAAGCCCCAAACTCGGCAGACACCTGCGGGATAGAGCGGTGGTGTGTGCTATATCTTTTCAGACTGATCAGACAAAGTTTTTTTTTAATTAATTTTGTTATGTAAAAATACATTACCCATAGACTTACATTGTCTGAGAAAAATTGCGCCCCTACAGTTGCAATACCCGGATCCCCAGATTAAGGGGAGGAGTCGGGTTTCGTTTCACTTTTAAACCGCTTAAAAATACAAGTAAATAATACAATTTCCCTCAAACTGACAAGCTAAACCAACATATCTGATTATTACAGGGGCCAGTGCTCATTAATAATTGATTTCTGGGCAGAGAGCAGTCAGAAAGACGAGAGAAGAATCACGGCTGGTCAGCTCAGGCAGCTCAGTCTCCACGGAGCTCACAACGAGCGAATTCATTCTTATTTAAGACCTTATAAAACGGCGATCACACACAATCCACACGTTAGAACACACCAAGAGCTAAATTCAGATGTTTCTGAACTGTTTAAAGTAATAACATGATATAGCTCGCGATGTATTCTCTGAACACTTGAAGTCCACATAGAGGATTTACAGCCTTTCACATTAAAACACTGAAGCGAAACGGCACAAAACAATTAGAAGAATATACTATACACACGAAAATGAGTGTTTATATGTGCTTATGAGATTTTCTCTGTCAGGCTGAAGGTCACAGCGATTGGTCAGCGTTGCAAAACATAGTAAAGCAGGGAACTACACTGCGAGCAAAATGGTCACATATGCATCACTGATTATTTTTGTATCTACTTATGTGTTATGCTATGATTTAATATGAGCATTTATTAAAACAGAAATGTGTATTTTAAGAATACGTTTTATAACGTGCTCCGAGCAGTCAACACATCAAGTTGGCTTCAGCGCCGCGCTGCGGGAAAGCTGAACCGAGCAGCTGTTACTCGCGCGCTGTGTTCGGTCTGCACGAGAGAGAGAGCCGCGTCTCACGAACAGCAACACTGAACCAAGCTCTCCTTCAGGACGTTCGCGTCATCCTGCACCTGAACGAACAAATACACATCGCAGTTTAAACATGCAGAAAAGGATGTGAAAGAGATTAATTCAGCACCGCGGTGTTCTGGTGTTCAGGGAGTCTTCTTGCTTTTGTAACGACAACAAATACAAACAAAATATGTCGAAATACCTGTCTTGGAAAGTGTGTTCGAAAAAGTATGTGGTTATGTCTCAAGTGAAAGTAAAGAGTTGCAAAAAAATCGGATGTGAAAAAAATCCTAATTTACTAGCTCTGCTGTCGGTGTCTTTAATGTATGAAAATGAAAGTAAATCACTCATTGCTCTTGATTGAATTACTTTGTAGTTTTAACAGGAATTTATCCAAAGTCAATCCAAAAATCAGATAGAATTGTTTTACTAGTGGGTGCAGGCCACTAGTTCATTTATGTAAGTGAGTATGACAAAATAGTGATCTGTGAAATATTATACCCAAAAAGTCTTCATACTGTAGGCTACCAGTGAAATTGATTAAAGAGTAACTAAACCCTAAACCAACTTTTTTTAGTTAATGATCTATAAGAATGGGGCTTTATTAGTGCTGTTCATTGATTCAAGTAACTTTTTTGACATTTGAGTATAAAGTGTTTTAATTCTACAATATATGGTGTAAAAACGTGTGAGTGCTGCCCTCTTCAGGTTGAACGGTGGCTACTGCAGTTGACTTTTCCTATTGGATGTTGCGGTGGCAAGTGATGTAAGCAGTTTCCAGCTCACCACGCCCCTTGGTACGAGCTACCACGCCCTTGGCAGTATAAAACCATCAAAATCACTGTAGTGAGTCAGGAGCTGGAATTGCGAGTATTGGTAACGACCAGGATAGACTAATATAGCATCTATTTAGCATAGCAATTATATAGTTATTTAGATCTTCAAGTTAGCGTAGATTTATCTGTATTTAGTACAGTGGTCAGGATGGTACGGAGGTGTGTTGCTGGTTGCGACAGCACTGCTGGACGGCATAGTTTACCAGCAGACTTTAAAATTAAGCGCCAGTGGTTGCATGCACTTGGCCTGGAAGACCGCAAGTTCCCGCCTAGAGCTCGAGTGTGCAAACTGCGTTTTACACGGGATTGCTTCTCCAACGCAATGAAGGTGGAAATGGGCTTCTCCACACAGCTCGCGCTGAAAAGCGACGCGGTGCGGGAGGTAAGACCGCAGTTTGAGCGGCTGGAATTGATATGAACAGACACCTCGACACCCTCCACTTCAGGTAAAGGTGGGGGAGAAAAGTCCTCTACTTCAAATGATCGCTCTGTTGCAAAGCTACTTGCGTCATTACAGTCACTCTCCATTTTAGCGTCTCTGACAGCAGCTGTCAATCAATCCGTCACTGCGGGTCTCATGTTCACGCCCCACGCACTCAGCCCCGCCCTCGGTTCATCCCCTCTATCTCCGCTGTGCTCCGCCCACTTTTCAGCATTTTTCAAATATTGTCATTGGGTGGAGTCAGGCTCTGAGCAGGGGTTTAGTTACACTTTAAAAATAAATAAATAATTAGGGACCTGACCATGTTCTGCTTAAGTGTTTCTTTCTTTAATTGCTAATGCAACCTTTTCACCCCACAGACTGAACCAAATTAAGCATTGCTTGCTTGGTAACTGTTCAACAAAGTATTGATAGTTGTGTAAATATTGTCATACTGACAGTTGTCTGAAGTTTTGGTTGATTCCATTACATATCTTTTTATCAAAGTTATCCGAAATTATCAAGATGAATTTGTTCTGAGTTATTGTCATATTTTATGACCAATTTCTAAACTACAGCAAATAAACTGTGATAATGTGAGAAATGTTGACGGTGTTGAATACATTTTGGTTTGATTGTGTATTTTATTTTACAGTGAAGACTATGCAGTGCTATTTTAAATTAACAAAAACAAACTTAAAAAATGTAAAAATTATGTAAATAGCACAAATAAATAAATAGAATGAACAGAGTACAAATTAAACAATTTTAAACAGGGCCCACTGTACAACCTGCACCGAGGCCCCTCTAACCCCAGCTACAAGACGGAGCAATGCACTGTGTGTACTGTAAGACATAGAACAAGGCATGTGCTTTAAAAGATGACAAGTAAAACAAAAAGCACATCTGTATGCAATACAGTTTCATTATTGTTCATTATTATCCAGTAATTACTATAAATAATTTGTGTGACCAAATCATGTTATGCGCCAGTAACTGAAAAAGTTATTAGCACAAGAGCCACCAGTGGAAAAGGTTAGTGTAGTTCCCTGTGGTAAAGTCATTTATATATTTTTTAAGAGCTTCTTAAAATAAAATATTACTCCGAATTGCACACAATCCACCCTTTAGAACACAACAAGAGCAAAATCCAGGGGTTTTTGAGCCGTGTATGTGTGCAAAATGCAATATTTGACATTGCGAAGGGAGAAAAAGTCACATGACAGTTGCGTTTCGGGGCGAGATCGGATAAATAAATACACATTTCATTCACACTGACAAGCTAAACCAACATATGTTATTATTACAGGGTCAGATCTCATTAATAAATTATGTGTCTGGCCAAAGAACCGACAGAAAGACGAGAGAGAAATGAGTGCTGCATATCAGCCAGGCCAGTTATCACTACGAGCTCAGAATAAAAGCATTATTATATTTTTTAAGAGCTTTCAAAAATAAGATATATCACAGCGAGTGCACACAATCCACCCATTAGAACACAACAAGAGCAGAATTCAGGTGTTTTTAACACACACACACACACACTGTGAGCACACACCCGGAGCAGTGTTCATCATTTATGCTGCGGCGCCCGGGGAGCAGTTGGGGGTTCGATGCCTTGCTCAAGGGCACCTAAGTCGTGGTATTGAAGGTGGAGAGAGAACTGTACATGCACTCTCCTGAAAACTGCTTTGTCTCTGAATCGGACAAGATCGGACAAATCAAGTACACGATTATTTCAAAATTCATAATAGCTTGGCCAACATAAACTGTTGAGAAATAAATCGATTATTGAATATGATGGATTGAATATTAAAAGAGGCTGCATTTACCAGCTGCTTTCAGTATGTTGTCCACACGATGGCGCCACAGGATAAATACTAAATACTTCAAGATATCTTCAGAGACAAAGCAGTTCATACAAGTGAATACATAAATATCCTATTTTCAAGTAAATTATGATTCCTTCTGTGAGTACTATTATATGCACAACATGAAAATAGATAACTTATATAGTGTCCCTTATTTAATTTTTCAGTAATGTGTGATAACTTGAGAAATATGTTGTCAGTACTATTAAAATAAGATCAAATTGAATGGTATTTTGGAGATTATAGTTTTTGCATTATTACTATATTGGGCCTTATTGAAGTTTATTAAAAAAATAATGAATATTTATAAATGTTTTATTTATGCACATAAATAAATTTGAAATATTACATGACTTTGAATGAGTTTAAATTGATTAGAAATAGTTCATAGAAGCTTGATTGAGTCTAATGAGATTTGGAGCTTGGCTCATCTGAACCTGACTCTGAATCCTGTTAATTAAAGTCTATGGGATTTTTATGATTTTTTATATTTATTTTTATGAAAACCGTAAGTCCAATCAGTTAGAAAAGATATAGCACACCTCATCTGTTCAAAGACTTGAAAATGCTTCATTTATGTGCATAAATAAAAAAAGAATAAATATTCATCATTTTTTATAAACTTTCATGAAACCCAATATAGTAATTATGCAAAAACGATCATCTCCTAGATACCATTAATTTGAACATATTTTAATAGTATTGCCAATATTTTTATCAAGTTATCACACATTACTGAAAAAGTGAAGAAGGGACTATGATAGTTATCTATTTTCATGTTGTGCATATAATAGTACTCACAAAAGGACATAATTTACTTGAAAAGATAATTGTGTAACTGCATCATCTATACAAATCATTGTGCTTGGACCCCTTATGATCACATTGATTTAAACCGCATTGTTTCGGGTATCTTGTGTGTCGTTGCCCACAACGCGATGGTGACAGGACTGTGAAATACATACACGAGAAAAATAGGCATGACTTATTTCGCATTCAGCTAGCCAACCCTGTCGTAGCTGTTATCATAGCCTAGGCTTTTTATTAAAAAAGAAAACAGCAAGGGACCATGGAAAAAGACTGTTGCAGGTGTATTTTTTTATGGTATTATTATTTTTATTTTTTTAGCGGGGCAACTCAAGAACGTTGGGCACACGTGGCTCTTTTGCCCCATGGCCAAGATGGCCAAGCCAACATCAATGTTAGTTCACTAACTTTTAATTCTAGTTATTAATATCCTCACCTGACTGAGTTGTAAAAAAATGTTTTTCATTTCCCTGATTCATATATGCCCTTCTGCCATTCCTTGTTTGCATGTACATTTCATCTTCATATAGTCAACATTACTATTTTTTTTCAAAAATTGACCATTCATTTCATTCAGCATACAGCTCACAAATATGCTATTCTTGCTTTAACATTAATCATTCATGCAAATATCAGAGAGAGAGAGAGAGAGAGAGAGAGGCATATCCACGATATACTTAAAATGACAACTAAAAACTTTCTTTTTCTCCAGTCAAAACAATGGACAGCATTTGGAGTTACCTGTCAATATATATTTTTTTAAATGTAGAAAATACCAGAGTAAGTTTTGTTAACCTAACTGTCTGGCAGTAAGAACTAAATAATCAATAATTCAGTCAAGGTCTGAAGTGAAGGAGGCTTTTCTTATGCTCATGTATTAACCCTTGCAAGTTTCAATTATAGTCAACTCAAATGTATTTCTATAGCGCTTTTCATAATACTTTGTTTCAAAGCAGCATTGCAAAAAATCTGGATGTCAATATTTAGGATATCCATTTATGATTCAGCAGATCAGAGCATGATCCTGTAACCTTTCCTCCATGTGTGTGATGAAGCTGTTGTCTGTGGACTGATCTGCAGTGAGTCTCTGATCCAGGCTCCTCTGCGCTCCTCCGTTCCTCTCTGACTGAGTTCAGACGGCACAATGACGCTGGATTCTCACGTCCACTGGAGTGGAGAGCAGTTAATGCATGACATGTTGCTTTAGAGAATTAGCATATAAATGAGCTCAGTGCTTATCAAGTCTATTTATGAGCCCAACAGCACTGAGAGTTGATCCTGCTCCTCTCGAGCATTATTACATCTGTGAGGGACATCGCTCATCTCACACGGAATTCAAACATTTACTTTTATAGAAGACACTTTCTTAAAAAGAGATCCTTATAAGAGTCACCAGGGCAGGTATCAAAAGAAGAAAACAACACAGCAAACACTAGATCAAACAAGCTTCAAGGAAAGTTCCTGGATCACTACAAGTTAAGCCCAATTGAAGTATTATATAATTACCATAAAAAGTAATTCTAACTCTAATTCTAATGGTTTATTTTTGAGTGAGGCTGTACAGACAGGACAGATTAATGAACAACACAAACTCCTTCCAAGCTCATCACCACGTTCATCTAATCTTCTTGGTCAAAGGGTTAGAACCACTGAAGATATATTTACATTCACAATATTAATAACATTGCATTCAGAATCACTCTTGTAAACATCTATGTGCTTTTTTTTTTTTTAGATAAAAACAATTCTGCATAATCATACTAAGTGGGCTACAAACTGATTACAATGTCTCTAGTCCAAATTAAATCACATTCAGAGCCCACAGTCCTCCTGTTATGACCACACAAGTGTTTTGGTTTGCCGATGTGCTTCAGTAGCTCGACATCACATCAATTATTCACTAATGCTCACATCAGATCACGCAAATTAGATTTAAATGAGTACACAAACCCTGCCGAGACTCAGGCGAGCAGATATGGAGGAGGTGTTAGTGCAGGATATACCAAGGTAGAAAAACACAAAACTCACCTGATTTAGGTCAACTGACTCAATATCACTTTCCATTAAAAATGAAATGATATACTAAGTGAGAAACAATGTCCTCTGCAGAGCCTCATACTTCACTGCTCACTGAGATGTACCATGTGACACCGAAGGACTGGAGAAATGAAGATCATTTTAACATTTTTAAGTCTTTCATACCTTGGTGTTCTTAAGAATTTACATTTACAAACATTAAAGACACACATACACAGACACACTCACTCTCTCTCTCTCTCTCTCTCTCTCTCACACACACACACTCTCTGGCTCTCTCTCTCACACATACACACACACACACACACACACACACTCACACACACTCTCTCTCTCTCACACACACACACTCTCTCTCTCTCACACATACACACACACACACACACACACACACACACACTCACACTCTCTCTCTCACACACACACACACTCTCTCTTGCAGTTTAAATCTAGATTAAAGACCCATCTCTTTAACCTGGCATACACATAACATACTAATATGCTTTTATTATCCAAATCCGTTAAAGGATTTTTAGGCTGCATTAATTAGGTAAACCGGAACCGGGAACACTTCCCATAACACCCTATGTACTTGCTACATCATTAGAAGAATGGCATCTACGCTAATATTTGTCTGTTTCTGTCTTGTTCCGAGGTCAACGTAGCCACCAGATCCAGTCTGTGTCCAGATCAGAGGGTCACTGCAGTCACCCGGATCCAGTACGTATCCAGACCAGATGGTGGATCAGCACCTAGAAAGGACCTCTACATCCCTGAAAGACAGCGGAGACCAGGACAACTAGAGCCCCAGATACAGATCCCCTGTAAAGACCTTGTCTCAGAGGAGCACCAGGACAAGACCACAGGAAACAGATGATTCTTCTGCACAATCTGACTTTGCTGCAGCCTGGAATTGAACTACTGGTTTCGTCTGGTCAGAGGAGAACTGGCCCCCCAACTGAGCCTGGTTTCTCCCAAGGTTTTTTTCTCCATTCTGTCACCGATGGAGTTTCGGTTCCTTGCCGCTGTCGCCTCTGGCTTGCTTAGTTGGGGACACTTCATCTACAGCGATATCGTTGACTTGATTGCAAATAAATGCACAGACACTATTTAACTGAACAGAGATGACATAACTGAATCCAATGATGAACTGCCTTTAACTATCATTTTTGCATTATTGACACTGTTTTCCTAATGAATGTTGTTCAGTTGCTTTGACGCAATGTATTTTGTTTAAAGCGATATATAAATAAAGGTGACTTGACTTGACTCTCTCACACACACACACACACACACACACACACTCTCCCTCTCTCTCTCTCTCTCTCTCTCTCTCTCACACACACACACACACACTCTATCTCTCTCTCTCTCACTCTCTCTCACTCTCTCTCACACACACACACACACACACACACTCTCCCTCTCTCTCTCTCTCTCTCTCTCTCTCTCACTCTCTCTCTCACACACACACACACACACACACACACACTCTCCCTCTCTATCTCTCTCTCTCTCACTCTCTCTCACTCTCTCTCACTCTCTCTCACTCTCACACACACACACACACACACACACTTGGACTGGACCAGAATATGTGATTATTCGAATTCAAAAGAATAATCTTTTTTTTCTTTTTTTTCACACCTGGCATTTGGTCTTCATTCGCGCTTGAATACAGCCCCAAGCCAAACGGTTCAAAGGACTGTCAGGTACGGTTACAGTTGTATTTCCACGTGAGCCTGGTACGGCGTGGCATGATTACAAACTGTTCTCGGCCCAGAATTCTTGGCACGGTTACACAACCAAGTAAACAGCTATTCTATGTTCAATATAAAGCAGAAAAAAATGTCTGAGACAGTTTGGTCTGTGAAGGAAACATTTGCACTTATTGATATTATATCCACCGTCGCCTTTTGTTTATTTTATTTTTCACGTCGAGTTGTGTTCTTTTTTTCTGTTATTGAACAAAGTAAATATCAGATGAAAAAAGGAGTCCCAAAAACAGAAATATTTGATCATCGTCCATATCGCACATATTACACAACCAAGGCAATGACTGACGCATTTATATTGCAATTCCACAGAGCTCCTTTATCACCACCACAGTGGAAATGAAACCATAACCGTGCTGACTGGACCGGATTGGCACGGAATGGAACGGTTAAGCAAAGAGAACCGTTCGGCCCGATTGTGGAAAAACGGCTTATGAATCGCCCATGAGTGAATGTCATGATTCTGTTCGTCTGGAAGAGAAGACAAAAACACTAGTTTGTATCACTAGTGCAGTGTCTGTTCTCGGAGCATATAAGCCCTGCACACGTGAGGCACGCTGCTTCCGGCTCCACTGTTCTGTACTTTATTAAAAGTTTATTCATTCTGAATATGTTGCGTGTCAATATTGCACCAAAATGCAACACTGCATTCCCTTAGGTCCGCAGCGACACACTACCCGTGAAGCAGATGGATGAATGTTTCCGACATAATATAAATGCAAACAGACAGAGATTCCTGCCTTTATTAGAGAGAAGAATATGTTCAGCCCCTCCCTCCGAAGCTTCGATTATTCAGAGTTGATTACTATCGAACCTTTGAAGCTCAAAAAATGGTATTCGGACCAGTCGTAACACACACACTTTCTTCTATTCGCTAGTGAGGGCATCTCATAGACTTATGTTCTTATCATATATCAGGTTAAAGATATTTTCTATAGCTTGACTCACTAAACAACTATTACAGACACCTGTCCAAAACACTAGACTGAAACAGAAACATGATTTGACAAATTTATAAGACTTTAACTAGTGAGGTCTGGCTCACTGTTTTGTGTTTAACAAGATTTACTACATGGGAGGACATTTTGGACCTAACATCATGCCTGTGTGTGTGTGTGTGTGTGTGGGTCTGTATGAGAGAGAGACAGAGAGAGAGTGAGTATGGGAAATAAAAGTAATTTTGTGCTGCTGAAAGTATTTGCATACTGATAAAAAAATGTATAGCCTGAATGCACAAGTCGCTATGGATAAAAGCCTCTGCTAAATGCATAAATGTAAATATTTAAGATCTTCACATATTCATTTTGGAAGCTGCTCAGATAAGAACCAAGGAACCCAATGTGTTCTCCACGCTGCACACTTGAATGTACACACAAATCAGTTTGTTTGAATGATTCATTTCTATAGGCTGCTTCTAAAAGCTGTTTGACAGATTCAGTCAGTCCGTCATGTTTCCTGAAGCACGGCTGGAATAACTGAAGTTCACAATCAGAGAAGTCTCACACTTACAGATGACCGTCACACAGAACATGCTCGGGTGTGAAGACTCAAGCATGGATCTCTCCTGTCACAGCAGATGGACGCTTCGCTTCTAACGCAGCTGATCTCTCGACAGAGATACAGTCCATCTTCTACTTCACGTCAATAACACGCAGCTGCTCACGAGACACAGCTCCGATGCTCAGGGATCACTGCACCAGCCAAGATGCTAACAATTTATGAAGAAGATACAAGTGAGTTAAACAGAGCTTTTTCAGCTACAGTAAATAAGAAATAAAACAGAAATTGAAAAATCATGTGTAGAAATAAAACAATGAATACTCTTGACTATATGAATGTATTTTGCGGTATCTATGATATAGCTCTTAATCTGATTGGCTGACTTAATGCAACTAACGATACATCTAATGACTAAACAGATGAGACCAGTCTTTCATACGGTTTAAGACCTTCAGCTGAATACTCCTGATATAAAGCAATACTAAACAGTAAAGCATTTAGTTTGTTTTTCAAGAC
Source organism: Carassius carassius (assembly GCF_963082965.1). Classification (NCBI taxonomy): domain Eukaryota; kingdom Metazoa; phylum Chordata; class Actinopteri; order Cypriniformes; family Cyprinidae; genus Carassius; species Carassius carassius. The sequence goes on along the minus strand of NC_081782.1, from coordinate 52,271 downwards.
CTGAAATGTAAGTGTAAAGACCACATGATTTGACCCCGAATGTGTGTGTTTACACTGAGCTCATCTGGTGCTCCTCTCGCTCCTCACTGCTGTGTATTCTAACAGGTTGCCATGGGAACTGGGTCTGCTTTCCTCTGATATAACATCAGGAGCTTTCTGTTCTCCGTGTCTGTGTGAGACCTGCTGCTGTCCTGGGTCAGCAATCCCCCGAGATGCTTTAACCCAGCTGAAATCATTCATGGACACGCTCACAGACGAGTCACCAAATCTGCTCTTCTGAACACTATACACTAGTCTTCTGTTAATAATGTTTACCTGATATCTGATGAACACATGATCATCAGTAATCTCAGTGGAAGTTCCTGAGAGCCTCCTTTCAGCTGTTTCTCTTGTTGGGAGAGATGTGCTTTGAACTTAAACTCTTACTCAACTCTACATGATTGCTGATATTGTAATGGTGCTTATTAGAATCTTTATTATTAGGGAAGAGCAAGTCAAAGGCCATGTTCACATTCTCTTTCACTCCATATATTTGGAAAATGAATAATGTATGAAATCAGAAGCTTACCATTATATTTTGTATATATTTTGTAACGAGATGTACTGCACAGAACGAGGAATGAAAAATACTTTTGAAAATGAAAAATAAGGGAAATAGACAGGAAAGGGGAGGGATGTATCTCAGAGTTAAAATTGAGCTACCATTTATTCTAATCACTTTTGCGTTAAAAAGATCAAGTGATCTCTCCTTCTGGCAACTAACATAATCTATTTAATCTTTGATCTAATCTCATTCATCTATTTTAATCAGAGAGCTGATAAATGAGCCTGTCAACACCCAACACACGATGTGTAAAGTGTGTCACTAGGTCCATCCACAGATCAGCTATACACTATAGATAAAAGTACATGATATAAACTGCATGAATTAATGCTAACCTAAAGATTCATAAAAGTCAGTCTGTGACATGCTGGAGAATCAATCAGTCACCACTACATGTCAGTCTTCTGCAGATCACCACAACGACGTCAATCGACTGTGCCTTTCCTGACAGAAATCAGCACAAGCTTTTAGCCACTGCTGTCAGCTGAGCTCCTGCCATTAATTAAACCAAGCGTCTGATTCAGCATTCAGTGTTTGAACCGCTCCTGATTCAAGAGAAGGACAGGAAATCAACACAGTTTATATCTGAAGAAAACTAACACTAGAGGAAACCCAATTTATCAGAAAAATAATCACGATTACCTAATGGTGAAAACATTCAATCACAGCACACTTTTCAGAAGAGCAGTACTACTGCATGAGAGGGTTGGGCTACTGCTTGGGTTTCTAGTTACTTCAATATCTCACAATCGTTTAGAAGAACCAACACGCCACATTTATTAGCACACATGTGTTTTCACATCTTTTTTTTTGGTTTTGTAGGTTATCCCAACGCCAACTTTTCTTTTGATTATATCCATGTATGCATCCAGTTTAGTTATCTTTTACTTTTGCATGACTTCCTATCAGCCATGTTTATTCCACTCTGTTGATTAAGAAGCTGTTTATATATCTGCTAACTGTTTATGAGAAGCACACATGTAAGAGGCTGACAATTAGCTGAACTTATACTTTATTTTATATAACATGTATTTAGTGACACTTAGCCTGCATTTTAAAATTTTTATTTGAATGTGGCAATTAACACACTTATTTTTAAACCTTTATATTTCTATGAATAAATCTCTGACAGAGACTATCAGTTAATCACTGTGTGCATAGTAAATAAACATGATGACATCATCCATAGCAACGAGCTCGACCCCGCCCCCTTACTCTGAGCTTAAGACTTCTGTCTATTCCTTAGTAAAAGTTTGTCTCGGTAGTTTTGTGAATAGGTTTTAAGAGAAAACTCTTAGCTAAAAATGTTTACTGCTATTTAGCAGAATACTAAGTGGTAAGATAAAATGTTTTGTGAATATGTTCCCTGAAAACATTACAATACTCCGTTATACCCAACTGATTCATTTCTTATTAGTGATGTGTCGTTCGTGAACGAATCGTTCTTTTTGAACGAATCTTTTAGGTGAACGAATCGTTCTCGTTCACGTAATCCACTGACTCGTACTTCTCGTTCACTGAAGTTCCTCCCTCCACAGCAGCGCGGCGCTATAAGCAGCGCATGCGCAGCTCAGTGAACCGGGTAACAACCATTTCATCCTGTCAAAGAATTACTCAACCTCGAGCCAATAGCCTTCGAGTATGAGATGTGACAGAGTATGTGATTTGTTGAGTGTAGTGAACGAATACGCCCTTAATGAACGAGTTTCATATGAGTCTGAACTAGATCTGGAGATCTTATCGTTCGTGAACGAAATGACTGAACTGGTACACATGTCGTTCGTGAATGAAATGAACTGGCACATAGCTTATCTCGTTCGTGAACGAAATGAATGAGAGTAAACCGGGTTAGTCTGCCATTTAGCATGTCAATCTCGCAAAAATGCAAAGCGCAGTTAAGTACTGTACTGTGCACATATGCTTGTTTTGATATTTAGCAACTCCACGTTTAATCCCCGATTTATGAATGTGAATATATAATATACAAACTGTCTGACCAAACAATTAAAATGCTAATTAGGCAAGAAAACCTTGTGCTTTGTTCATCTGAAAAACTTAATTAGACTTTATATATTGAATGTGATTATACACACATTTTAATAAAGCCAGATCAGTTTTTGTAACAAGTGAATACGTTCGTTGCTTAAGACATAACACATAATACACTCTTTTTTTTGCCATCTGCTGGCTTATTTTGTGTAATACGAAGAAATGGTCACTGAACGAATCAGTGAACGATTCTGAACGAATCATTTTGGTGAACGAACTGAAAATGAACGAATCTCTAAAAAGAATCATAATTTCCACCACTATTTCTTATCCTCAAATAAATCCAACAGATACATGCAGTTCAGTGTTGACATTAAGTTGTGGGAAGTCGTGGCCTAATGGTTAGAGAGTCGGACTCCCAATCGAAAGGTTGTGAGTTCGAGTCCCGGGCCGGCAGGAATTGTGGGTGGGGGGCGTGCATGTACAGTTCTCTCTCCACCTTCAATACCACGACTTAGGTGCCCTTGAGCAAGGCATCGAACCCCCAACTGCTCCCCGGGCGCCGCAGCATAAATGATGCCCACTGCTCCGGGTGTGTGCTCACAGTGTGTGTGTGTGTTCACTGCTCTGTGTGTGTGCATTTCAGATGGGTTAAATGCAGAGCACAAATTCTGAGTATGGGTCACCATACTTGGCTGAATGTCACTTCACTCACTCACTCATTATCAATGAATACTAGTAAAACAGAAGCATTCCCGGGGATTGACCACAACATCGCTTCTGACTGCACATAACTAGTGATCATGGTTTGAGTGGGCTTTCTAACCTCTGTGGTTGCTGAAGCACCTTGTAGATGTCAATAAATGGAAAGCCAAATGGAATCAATGGCTCCCAGAGCAGAATTCATTTCCTTCCCTGTTCTCTTTGTGCACCCATCACAAGCATACGCTGCTGGACCAGAATGGATAATGACTACAGCTCTAAATCTCTTAACAGCATGCAAATAGAGTATCAGGACCAAACCAATGAGTGAGTGAATGTTAGCATAAATATTGCAAATCATTTGACATGATTTTTGATAAGAGCTCTACAAAACAATAGCCTAGTCAAACCCGAACCCCCTGTCATATCATGTCATATGATACAGAATTAACATAAAGGTATGGAACCTCTGTATGATTTTCTACAATATACCACAATGAGATCACAAACCTCAATAATTCCAAATAACTCATAAACCCTGCTAACTGATGAACATGTGCATTTTCATGTGGCTGCTAAAGGATGACCTGGAAGAATGTAGGATTATATCCTGGAGAATTCTACAATGTGTGTAAATGAGTGAACGACTTCTGATGAAGGCCCATATTGACCTGATCCAACAGAGACCTCTATTGGCAGCTCATCCTGTGCACACAGACAGAGACAGACGAAGCTTTGGTTTAATTTGTCACTGTTCCCACATCACTACAGCTACCTCAAGAATTAAGAAACATTCTATGTGAGAATTTAAAGGTCCCCTGAAGTGCCTTTAAACATGTAGTGATGACATAATACTGAAACAGGAAGAGAGGGTGGGATGTATCAAGCAGCCCCACCCCCTTTTTAAAATAGCCAATAGCGTTTTGTTTATATCTACTCAGTCCAGAGAACCCCCCCCCCCAAGATTCAATATGAAACTCTTAGTAAAACAAAACAGTGGGCATAATCTGTGGCTGTGTAGTTGTAAAAGATTTTAATATATGCCGACTAGTGCATATGAGCCGCTCCATGCGATCGAGTTTCTGGACCAGAGCCAGAGTCCAGATCAGACAGTTAGCGCTGCCATGGTTCGCTTGGAACAACGTGAAATATGCGCACGTGTTTGTTCGGTCGACTGACTTGAACATCGCGCACAAATAAAAAAAAAAAAAAAAAAAACTAAGTGCCCACAATGCTTCAAGTCAAACAAACGAACAAACACGTGAAAGTGATTCAAAATCACAAGGAGCCGTTTGCTCTGCTCTTTATATCTCTCATTAATGTTACACAACGATCAACCTGCACAGTGCAAATAGCCAAAACCTGGATATTTTAGGCAATATTAAAATCCTGGCTGGGATGTGTCCCGTATGAACGGCGGATATGGTCACCCTACCCAAAAAACTTTCATTTAGATTTCATAGGGACTTCGAAATGTATATCGAAATGTAATTGTATGGATAACTGGAAGAACAGAAACAGAATGGAAAAATGTGACATCCACCATTCAAACCCTGTACACATATGAAGCCATATGAAGTTTCATATGAAGTTTCATTAACAAGGTTCGGGAGGAGCACGTCAGATACTTAGCCTAATTAGCACAGGTGGAGCACACTTAAGATAATCAACACTAGGGTATAAATACAGCTAACTAACCTGTCTCCATTGGCGGTTTATCAGCATCCCCCCTCCACCCCATCTCCTCCACTTAGAGTTCATTTTACACTTTTATATATGGGGGTACTCTAGGTTTGGGCCATTCCTGAGCTCGGAGCCCTTCCCTGGACTGCACGCCAATTATAATACTTCAGCTAATTATATGTAAGTGTGAACTCGTAAACTAACTAGTGCTCACTTCATTCTTTATAATCAAAATAAACAGTATTAGCTTCAGCTGCTTTTACCACTTGTGTTCATTTTTGTAACTGTAACTTCATGTCTGGAAGAAAAAAAAAATATTGTAATGGCATTGTAAAGCCTTGCTGTAATTTAAATGAGAGACAGCTAATTGAGTGTCTGTGGGTTCCAGAGTTACTGTGCATGCTAATGAGCGCCCTCTTTACCCTGAGAGCTAATCAATAGCACTAATGGACATAAGCAGCCTCATCAATAACATTAGATGGAAAAAAATTATTGCTCTGACACCATAACACACATAAGCAGCAAACTACACGTTTTTCTAAAATAATGAGACATTATCAGTGAGTGCTGGACAGCTCCATATCTCAGTTCTATGGCCTCTTGTGTGCAAACACCATCTCAACACATTCCTCCAGCTGAGCCAATGAAAGCTGCTCTGAACCACACAGTGACAGCAGGACCTGTTTGAAAGCTTCATAGTACTGGAAGTTGAAAGGTCCTGCAAGCAAAGGACACATGCAGGTGTAGTCCTGCATCAGTCTGTGAAGCGCATCCTTCACTGGCTTCTACAACAATCAGATGAAGATCCTGTTCTCTCCTCATCTTCAATCCACACTAGATGCGCTGCTACATTCAGTTAAACGTACATGAACCATCCATCCACGAAATAATCAGCTAATTCACGTCTGAATCACACTCACTGAACACACTCCAGCACGACATGCAATCCGGAGACAGAAGAAAGTAGAAAGAAACCCAAGAAACCGAGACGCGTTCGGTGAAATGTGATGTTAACAACAAGCTATCTGTATTCAAGAATCGAGAACGATCTGCTCTGAGACATCACAGTGAGGTGGACTGAAGTTATCTGTGGCACAGCTTCTGTTTCTACCGCCATGAACACACGCCTCACGAGCGCCTGCAGAAATAAAGATCATGACAAAAGCACATCAGATGTCTTACCTTCAAATCCGAGGAGTACGAAGAATCCCAGGATGAGAATCGAGTGTATCCAAAAGCAGCTCATTTCGTCTGGTTCCGATGGCTGCAGCGGTGCCGCGTCCCCGTGTGTGTGTGTGTGTGTGTGTTCGGCTCGGTTCGGTTCAGTAATGACGGCAGCAGCTCGCGCTTGTGATCGGATGCGGATGCTGCAGAGCTTCTGGTGTTTCTCTGCTGCCATCTAACGTAAACGCGAATGAAACTCATTAATGATGAAAGACACGTACCTACTACTACAGGTCTGCTGTCCTCTCTCATTCTCACGAACACATCTCTCTCACGATCCACTATTATAAGCAACCCAGTCTGTTAAAACATTGAAGGGAAACTGCATTTCTAAGATAGAAGAATGTCGTGTAGGCTATACGTGAGACTGCTTTTATCTAAAAGAGCAGCAGCCTATTAACACCTTATTTGCAAAGGCACGTAATGACTACAATACTGTCGAATAATATAAGAAACATTATATTTTCAAAAAGCACACAGATGGAGCGATGTTTTTTTTCATTACCATATTGTAGCTAAATCCACGACTCACTAACGAGTTTTTCAATGCAATAACATTAAAGTGAACTTGAGTAAAAATGCACAAAGTGCTATTTCAAGTTTCACATCGGAGCACTGCGTTTAAATAAGTTCGAACTTGTCAAGTTTAGGCTAATATTAAACTGAGACACGATATCATCCATTAAATGTGTAATGGAGATATTATGTAGCGCGGTGGCCCTCGTGCCCCTTTACGTTTGTTAATGTTTACGTTTATAATTCAGCGTTGGACTCTTGGTTCGATTCCTGGCTTTAACCGATCGGCTTTCAGTCGACGAGGAGTTGAAAACAACAGTTTCTGCTTCCTGTTAGATACGTTTGTGCACAGTTTGCTCTCTGTTGCAGACGAAGTGGATTAGACGTCTATTCCTCAGATAAACGTTTAAGTTTTACATGTAGCAATCAGAACTTTTTTTTGACTTTTTATTAAATACGTTTATGTGCTGCTTACATTCCCTGTAAGAAGATCAGGATAAACCATTTAAATAACAATAAATGGTCCATATTTTAATCAGTTTTATTTCTGATAAGATTAAGATTACATGAAAATAATTGTTACTTTTATAAAATCACAGATTTTTGAGTTCTAGTGGATCTGAAGAGCTGCGTTCCAAATTATGCACTTTACACTATGCACACTATGTATGGGATTTAAATCCTGCCTTGATTCAAAACTGAAAATACAGGTCTGAAAGGTTAAAACTAAGTGTTCGAAAACTCAAAATCTTACAAAAAAAGTTTTGCAAGATCGAAAAATAAGATTGGCAAGCTTGCAAAATGTAAAAAAATAAAAAATATCTCTGCAAACATTGTTGTTTTTTTAGATTTCCTTCTTCAGAACTGCAAACAAAAATTTTACAATGTAGCGCAAAGAATTTTTCAGAGTTTCAAATTTGTCAGTGTTCTCCCACTGTATTAGATTGTTTTCCAGGTTTAAAACCTTGTAAATGGTGATCTGAAAACTGGTGTGCGAATGTGTGAAATTTGTTTTTTTAACTCTGAAAACAGAGCTTTGCAGGCTTGCAAAGTGGTAAAAAAAATTACATCTCTTCAAACATAATTTTGTTTTTTTTTCACACCAGTTATCAGATCACCATTTACAAGGTTTTAAACCTGGAAAACAATCTAATACAGTGGGAGAACACTGACAAATTTGAAACTCTGAAAAATTCTTTGCGCAACATCGTAAAAAAAATGTTGCAGTTCTGAAGAAGGAAATCTCAAAAACAACATAATGTTTGCAGAGATATATATTTTTTTTTTTACATTTTGCAAGCTTTCAAATCTTATTTTACGATCTTGTTAAACTTTTTTTGTAAGATTTTGAGTTTTCGAACACAGTTTCAACCTTTCAGAACTGTATTTTCAGTTTTGAATCAAGGCAGGATTTAAATCCCATAATTATGTAGGCTACTAATGTGCTATTTACTCAACCATTTAGTGTATGAATTATGTAAAAATATTTTGTAATTCATAATCAGAGTCTGATAGCCCCTCTACCTCTGCTACATAATGAAAGCTGCTACAGTTCATACACTACATGGTTGAGTAAATAATGCATAAGTACATAGTTTATAGGTGCATGGTATTTTTTTTTCAGGAATTTTAGTGCATTATTGGGTTATTTAAAAGACAAAGTTTTTCATTTGTGAATTGCACTATTTACACAAAAATAATCAATTTGATTTGAATTCTTTCAATCCAATTCATAAACAAATCTTTCATAAATATACCCAAAGACCTATAGCTTTTAAGCATTTAAGATGCTTGCGCATAGACTTAGGATATTTTAAACCTCATCTATGGGTCTGCATGTAGAGATGGCATTGTGTAGCCAGGAAGCTACTGTAATTTGTATCATTCTTTCATTCAAACATTGGCAAATTATAGTTTTCCATTCTGCAGTTAGGCATTGATTTACACTACATTCAATGAAATTCATGAGCAGAACATTAAAAACTTTGTTGTATTCATCAACATAAATAAAAATAAAGAAATAAATCAAATTAAAACCAGCATTGCACCAGGACAATACACTGAATCAAAATGAAAATATATGAACTTGTATTAAGAAAAATGAAAAGCTGTCTATATTGTTCATGGGGGAGAAACGTAAAGCTGTTACACTGAAAAGTGGAAATGCCAGCCAATAGTTTAACACCAGGCTTTCTATGACTTTCTCCATCAGCTATTTCACTAATATCTTTGATTTTCTCTTTTGCATGCTTACTCAATAAGCTACTGGATGGTCATGCCAATGTTGATGAAGAGTATGGAGTATCTTCAGCATAAGAGGCCATTAGAGATTCCACATGTTTGACTCTTTGACTCTTTAGCAGTTTGAATCATTGTGTACTACTACAAACACTAAGACATGAAAGGTTAAGCATAACTGTGACAAAGCTGCACAAATCCGCCCTTGTTGTGGCATTTCCTGTGATGCTGTGCAGGTGCTGAATGATATTTATGACAGAAAGAGAATTTTTGGTGCTGGAGAAAGTGTTTGTTGTGAACAGCGCTCATCCCTCAAGGCTGTGCACAAGCTTCAAAAATCTTTAAAAACTGAAATGACACACTGTAAATAATTCAAGACTCAAAGAATGGCTTCAAGGACAAACACGTTTCTATGTACACTTACAAATATTTACAGTGTTTGTTTTTCTGAGAAAGCAATGGGAGGGAGACTTTTCTTTATTCTGCCTTATAAAGAGTTTGAGTTTATGGCATCTCACAGCATGAAGCAGCTCTCTCCATATTCATCACATCACTCATTCCATCTCTCTCTTTCTCTTGCTCTGATACTCAAACCAGGTCATTAGTGTGTGTGAGTGTGTGTGTGTGTGTGTGTGTGTGTGTGTGTGTGTGAGAGAGAGAGCGGCTGTTTTAGCCACTGTGTTTTTGATTCCAACTGAGAACAGCAATTATTCTTCACTGGCGTATCCAACCTCTTCTGTGACAAAGTCAATTTTATATCTGAATAATCATTCACCAACAGTAGGAACGTGATTGTTTCATCTGTATTATTGTATTTCATTAGGACAAGTCCAAATGACATTGACTGCTGTGACTCAGATGTTGTGAAAAAAACTCACATTTCTGATGAGATAGTGCCATCGTAAATGTTTTCTTAATATTGCCTAGACAATTACATATTTTTTTTCCTCGCAAAATCTCACTAGAAGGCTTAATTTTAACTGTAACAAACATAAATATGGCAAGGGGCATAGCCAACTTTTTAGAAGTGAGGGGGACCGAAATCACACACACTATATATATATAACATTACAGTTTCTTTAATATATATAGCCTACTAATCAACAGTCTTATAATAGTTAAGATTTTTAATGTTTTGAAAGAAGTCTCTTCTGCTCACCAAGCATGCCTTTTGATCCAAAGTACAGTAAAAGCAGTGATATTGTGAAATATTTTTTATTATTTAAAATAACTGTTTTCTATTTGAATATATTTTAAATGTAACTTATTCCTGTGATCAAAGGTGAATTTTCAGCATCATTACTCCAGTCTTCAGTGTCACATCCTTCAGAAATCATTATAATATGCTTATTTGCTCATTATCAATATTTAAAAGGATAAATATTTTTTTTCAGAATTATTTGATGAATAGAAGGATTCCCAGATCAGCTTTTTTGAAATAAAAAGCTTTTGCAACATTATACACTACTATATAATTTTTTTTGATAAATAAATTATAGAAATTAATACTTTTATTTAGCAACCGTTCTTTAAATTGTTCAAAAGTGACGATAAAGACATCATTTTACAAAAGATTTATACTACAGATAAATGCTGTTCTTCAGAATTTTCTATTAATCAAAGAAACCTGAAGAAAAAAAAAAAAAAATTTTTTTTTTTTTTTTTATTATTGTTTTTTTTCTTTTTCTCAATACAAGCCCGCAAGCTTCGGTCCTTTTTTGCCATGAAAAAGAAACTTAAGCAGCAGGGGACATAGATGGAACTATATAACTCTATTTAAACTTCTATATACTCCATGGCCTTCTGTTCCGGGAGGGAGATCGGATCGATTTTGCCACAAGGTACTGGAACCAGATCTATGGCGCACCATATGTAACATGCCTACGGTCATTTTTACTGGACCCACACTATACCGTATATGCTGATGGTTCAAGGGTTTTCTGGTAATGGGGACCACTTGGTAGGTGGTTTCGGTTGAGGTGGTAGGTAACTTGAGCTGGCAGCAGAGGTCCCCCGAGATGAAGTACCCGGCTGACCCAAAGTCGAGGAAGGCGGTAACTGGAAGAGTGACGTTGTCAGCAGTAAGTTGTATAGTGGTAGGGAGTAGGTTCATCTTAATGGGAGATGGTTTGATGTAACTCACCGCTGGACATGGTGGGCGAAGGGGGCAGGCCAGGATGTGATGGGCCCCTGAGCCGCAGTAGAGACACAGTCCTTGGGTCGGCGGCCTCTGCCGCACAGTCGGAGTTAGACGATGGCTGTCGGTTTGCATAGGTTCAGGGTCAGATTCCGGAGGATTCTGGGGCTCTGTCTGGTGGTAGCGTGTGGGTGGTTGGGCTGGTGAGGATTCTTGGAGGCAGGACTGAAGACAATTGGAGCATCTGATAGAGTGCTGAATGAATCTTTACAGACCATATGAATCATCGTACGCGGCAAGGTGGAGGCAAAGTTTGGGTTCCAGGCCTTGATGAAACGCTGTGAGGAGGGATGCCTCATTCCAGCCACTGTCCACAGCAAGTGTTCTGAATTGCAGGGAGTACTGATGTATGGTCATTTTGCCCGGTTTTAGATTATACAGTTGCTCACCAACCGATGGATGGAGGAGCTGGAAGGAGCTGGAAAAGTGGCGAGAGGTGTCAGTAAACGCTGCAGCGAGTCCACCAGTTCCTGGAACGGGTCTGGTTTACTCATCCTCAGCCTTATCAGTCCGATCTTCTGTAACAGACAGACTGGCAACAGAGGGTTAGTATAATGATGGAATTTATGGAAACCGGTAAGTAGAGACAGAGGGAGAGATGCAGGTAGATCAACACGTTAGGATGTCGTTATGATGAGTGGATGAGAGAGCTTGAACCAGAATGTCTTCTTGCTGGATGGGGTGACCAGAGTTGTCAGGAGTGAGCACACACCTCAGTGATGGTGGGAAATGGAGGTATCGGGAGATCGTTGCACAGGAGAAACACTGGAGCCACTAGGAGGATATTTAAGATCATTGGAGAGAAGGTAAGTAAAAGAGATAAGTTGTAGCGGAATCAATGCAAGTAACTTGGACAGAGGACTGTTCCGCTGAGAAATCACAAAATCCGACAACTTGGTGAATGAGGTGTGTGCTTTTATGTGCTGGTGAATTGGTGATGCAATTGTGAACAGGTGCTGGTGATCAGTATTCAGGTGAGGGAGTGCACTGTGATGAGCCTGACCAACTTGTGACAATTACATTTGAGCCTCTGAAAATGGGGGACTGTATGCATAAATGGTTGTATTTCATAAGCATTTTTATGTTATATTTTTGTTCAACCCCTTGAATTAAAGCTTAAAATCTACATTTCAATTTCAGTTTGTTTGTTTTAATTTATGTCTAATAAAATATAATTGTAGTAAACTTATAAAATAATATTTTAATCTATTCTGGTGGCATACAAACTGGAAATTATGAAAATTGTGTCAGTGTCCAAATTTATATGGACCTAACTGTATTTTTTTTTTAATTTATGTGGAAAAAAGCTTACAGAAACTATAGTTTTGTGGGAATTTCTCTCAATCTTGAACTTGGTAAAACAATTATGTTTATTTAAAATGTTTTAGGTCTTACAACTTCTTTCATTATACTGGGATAAATCATTATGAGATGTATGCTAAAATTGTTGGATGTAGTGCCCTACCTAGAAAATTTTCCACAAGTTTACAAGTAATTGTTGATGAATAATGTATTAAATCATTTCAATAAATATACAAATATAAATGCAAATAGACATGTACTTATTATTTTGATATCCACACTTATGATTGTTCATTATGACTGTGTCTACACGTTTTCTTGTCCAAATTTGAATACACATCAAATTGTATGTATTTATATAGCCTAACTTATCTTTCCAAATAAACTTTACTTAAAAATGTCAACATGGCATTAATTTGAATCTTCTTCATTAAGATCATTATTACAAGGCAAACAAAGGAGGACTGTATTTCTAACAGATGTTTAATAAAAGGGGAAAACATTTCAGAATGACCCTACTTTAGTATGAGATCATCTCCAGTCAATAACTGTTAGAAAATCTTATTTTACTACATCAACATTTTGAACATAGTTTGAAATTATGCTCATACCCATCACTGAAAACAAAATCTCTTTCTTTAATACCAGATTTGGTTGTGGCATTATGAGGCCTTTTATAACAAACATGATATATAGCTCTGAGCGCAGAGACAGAGGCTCATTTGTCATTGTGTGAAGGAACAGGAAGTTCTGCTGTTCCATAGGGTCTAGAGTCGAGTGGCTGAGCTTTCTTTTTTATTTTTGTCCATCATCACAGTTTTCATCAAGTCTCATAGTCCACATAGGTACTGCGGAAAATAATTTACCACAACATGACTACCATACTGACACCCGAAGTCTTTATTAATATTAATCTAGGATTTACACAGTAGTCTTAAACTAAGTAAAGGAGCTAATGCCTAACAGAGAGGTGAAACAAAAATAATATGAAACGCTTTCAGTATTTTAGAGAGCGCAGATTTAACAGCCTTAACATGCATGGGATATAAAATTTATCATAGCATAGAATGCTAATACCTAACTACAACATTTCTACTGTTTTGTGTATATGATACTTCAGACAGCAAGTAAATAAAACAACTGTTCAGCTCTTATGTGAATTGTGATCATAAAACAATTAAGCTAATATAGCAAAACAGAGAATATATATTTTTTGTTGCTTTCTATATAATGTGAAAGGTATTGTGTTAAGATTTATTCTCGTAGACACATCTTTATAAATCAGCATTTTCTAAATGAGCATATTTGGACTTAAAGTACTGATGGATTTATATTCTAAATGTGTGCAAAAATATTTTCAGCTTAATAAATGTTGACCACATCTGTCATTATTTAGTCATGTTATTTCAAATCTACATAATTTTCTTTCCTTTTTCAGTGGAACACAAAGTGACTCAAAGCTTAAATTTGAAAAATCTGTCAATAATTTTCCTTATTTTGTTTTCTCTTTTTTAAATCTTACTCACAGATCTTTTTGTCACTGTTTAATTTAACAAAGATACACTACTTTTAATTGAGAGACACTTTGACTAAGCTTAGGGCTATGGAACTTTTACCATTGCAGCGCCTTTATTATTCAAGTCTTCTTCCTTGGATGACAATGACTGTATAAATTGTATTAGCTTTAGTAGACAGTCTGAGGAACAGCATCTGCAGGATGAGGTTTGCTAATGCTCAGAATCAAACTTTATTTCTGTGGTACCAATTAATGCGCTTGTATGGAGAGCGAGGCATTTCATCCTAAGAGTCCCTCTGCTGAAAACAGCAGACCTGTTCTCTTGCTTGATCCACACTCATACCTACTTTGACAAAACAATCCTGTGCTACAGCCACCCATCTCTAACTCTTTATTGGGTGTATAAGGCTGCACACAAACCTTTGGACAAATTAAGAAGTAACACATCACACTGAACACACTCCAGCTGGTTCAGGACCTTTGAGGTTTCTTCGAGCACACATTTTTAAAGTTGGTCTTGACTAATTATAGCAGCAGAGCCTGACAGATATGGTATTTCCACACATGCCCTCTGAGGAATAAAGTAAAAGTCACTTATGACTGCCACAACAGCAGCAGATCTGCACCGCCGCATTTGAATGTCCCGTAGAATGTTTGCTTTTTACATTTGTCCATTTTTACAAACCAATACTGTGGGTTCTGTAGTTATCTCTGATTGGTTTGCAGACTGTGTTCAGCTGATCTTTTACAATCGAACTGTTTGGACTGAATCAACATGTTTCTGTAATCATGAGGAGAATTAGTTTGATCTTTTGACAGATTTTTATTTCTTCCTATTATGATGTTTGTATTATATTGAATGTACAGTACTGTTTAATGTTGAGAAGTTTATCAATTTCAATTTAATTTTAATTGTTGATTATATTTATTTATTTAGCCTTATGTTCAGTGTGTGTGTAGTGTAAGTGTGTAAGTGTAAGCACACAAGTGATTTTTATTTTATTTTATGAAGATTTACAGTAGCATTATGCTAAAATGACTGATTAAAATGGTTCTTCCAGATGTGCTAATGTTTTTTTGGAGAGTTGCTTTAGTTCATACAGTAGTAGCCTTGACCTACATACAGTATTCTTTCCCCCTCAAATTCTGAAAAGTGTGTACTTTTAAGTTTGTAGCCTACTTTTAACTATGACAACATTTAATAACCTATCGTTTAATTATTTAAAAAATACAGTGTATTTTTCCACTTGATGAAAAGTAGTGGTTTTGAACATTTCCAACTAGCTTTCTGCCCGAGAGCAATTGTCAAGTCAAGTCACCTTTATTTATATAGCGCTTTAAACAAAATACATTGAGTCAAAGCAACTGAACAACATTCATTAGGAAAACAGTGTGTGAATAATGCAAAATGACAGTTAAAGGCAGTTCATCATTGAATTCAGTGATGTCATCTCTGTTCAGTTTAAATAGTGTCTGTCCATTTTTATTTGCAATCAAGTCAACGATATCGCTGTAGATGAAGTGACCCCAACTAAGCAAGCCAGAGGCGACGGCGGCAAGGAACCGAAACTCCATCGGTGACAGAATGGAGAAAAAAACCTTGGGAGAAACCAGGCTCAGTTGGGGGGCCAGTTCTCCTCTGACCAGACGAAACCAGTAGTTCAATTCCAGGCTGCAGCAAAGTCAGATTGTGCAGAAGAATCATCTGTTTCTTGTGGTCTTTTCCAGGTGGTCCTCTGAGACAAGGTCTTTACAGGGGATCTGTATCTGGGGCTCTAGTTGTCCTGGTCTCCGCTGTCTTTCAGGGATGTAGAGGTCCTTTCTAGGTGCTGATCCAGCATCTGGTCTGGATACGTACTGGATCCGGGTGACTGCAGTGACCCTCTGATCTGGACACAGACTGGATCTGGTGGCTACGGTGACCTCGGAATAAGAGAGAAACAGACTAATATTAGCGTAGATGCCATTCTTCAAATGATGTAGCAAGTACATCGGGTGTTATGGGAAGTGTTCCCGGTTCCGGTTTACTTAATTAATGCAGCCTAAAAATCCTTTAACGGATTTGGATATTAAAAGCATATTAGTATGTTATGTGTAAGCCAGGTTAAAAAAGATGGGTCTTTAATCTACATTTAAACTGCAAGAGTGTGTCTGCCTCCCGAACAATGTTAGGTAGGTTATTCCAGAGTTTAGGCGCCAAATAGGAAAAAGATTTGCCTCCCGCAGTTGATTTTGATATTCTAGGTATTATCAAATTGCCTGAGTTTTGAGTACGTAGTGGACGTAAAGGATTATAATGTTAAAGGAGCTAGGTCACGCCTCTCACATGGTTCTCAACACTGAAGCTGTTGGTCACAATAATAAACAAAGAAGCAACAGATGGCATGTATATACATTCATGCATATATTACTAGGGCACGCCTCTCACATGATTCTCAGCAATAAAGCTGTTGGTCACAATGTAAGCAAAAACACAAGCAACAGGTCGCATGCATATATTCATGCATACACATTCATGCATACATATGCATACACATATACATATATAATATATATGAAAAGAGTAGTCACAGGAAAGAACAATATTACAAAATCACAGAAAAGGTCTATAATCTATCTCCTCATTTAATCCTGGATAGTCCATTGCTTTGAAACTCCATATCCAAAAGGTTTCACGTTGCAATAACTGTTTTAAAATATCGCCTCCACGTATTGATTTTTTTATAATTTCAATGCCCTGAATTCTCAAAGATGAAGGGTCACTATGGTGTATTTCTTTATAGTGTTTGGCCATAGGGTAATCTTTGTTATTGACTCTAATTGTGTATTTGTGTTCATATACAAACACAAACGCTTTTTTTTAGTTTTCTTTTAGTTCTGCCCACATAGAAACACCAACATGGGCATTATAGGTGGTAGACCACATATTCGGAGTTACAGTTAATAAAACCATTAGTCTTAAATTCTCTCTGCGTTCTCAGATCACAAAAAGTCTTACTTTGAATGACACCCTCACAATGACTGCAAGATCCACACCTATAGGTTCCCCACAACCCTTTTTCTAGCCATGTTTTTTGTCTAGGACCTGGAAGGTAACTTCTTACAAGTTTCCCCTTATGGATGGTGCCTTCTTGAACACAGTCATAGGCGGCTCTGGAAAAACGTCTTTCAGAATAGAATCACTTTGAATTAACCCACAATTGGACTTAATTATTTGTTTCATTTCAGAGGCACTACTACTATATTCGGTAACAAAGACAGGTCTAGAGTTGTTTTTAGCCATGTCTTTCCTCCGTTTTTTTTCTTTAGTAGATCAGAGCGTGTTGTGGAGCGTGCTTTTATTATTGCTTTTTCTATTATCATTGGTGAGTAGCCCCTAGCCCTGAACCTTAATGTCATATCTTGAGCCTGCATTTCGAAATCAGAGTCATTATTGCAGATGTGTCTAAGACGCTGAAATTGTCCAAAAGGAACACCTAGGTTCCTAACTGATGACGAAGAATTGACAGAGCAGCCATCAAGACTTAGACAGTGTTCTAGGTTATTACATGCAGAGTTTTTAGGTCCTATAATTAACACCTCTGTTTTTTTTCAGAATTTGCAGTAAGAAATTACTCGTCATCCAGTTTTTTTATATCGGCTATGCATTCCATTAGTTTTTCAAATTGTTGTGTTTCACCGGGCCGTAGGGGTGTAACGATATATCGTGGTACGATTTATCGCGATGCAAAAATGTCACGATATGTATCGTAGAGTTATGACGATATTCAACAATTTTTTTTTTTTTTTTTTTATGATTTGACGTCCGTTTTATCCTATTGGTTGAGCTACCGCAGCCGCGTCATACGTCACGCTTGCATTCAGGCTCAAATGAAGAATCGCTTGAACTGTGAGCAGTAGCAGAGTTCGACTTCATCTGAAATTGTAATTGAAATAGAAGATGCTCCGTCCACTTACAAGTCTGACATCTGGCAGCATTTTGGTTTTCCAGTTACTCGACAGGAGGACGGTAAAAAAACAGACAAAACACGAACTGTGTGTAAACACTGTAAACAAACACTGTTATACACGACGTCGAACACTACAAATATGATGTGTCATTTAAAACGGTACCACAAAGAGAAACTCCTGCAACCGGGTGCGAAAAAGAGAGTTAAAGAAGGCCAAATATCTTTAGAACGTAGTTTTGCTTCAACATGGTCTCAGTCAAGTGCAAAAGCTCAAGAAATAACCAGGTGCATCGGAGTTTTTATCGCAAAAGACATGAGGCCATTCTCGGTCGTCGAAAATGTTGGATTTTGCGAATTGGTGAGGGTACTGGAGCCCAGGTATCATATTCCGTCATGCCCGCACTTCAGTCAGGAGGTAATTCCAGCCCTGTACAACGAAGTTAAAGCAAATGTGACAGATGTTTTGAAAAATGCTGAGAGTGTGGTGATAACAACTGACGGATGGACTTCGCGAGCTGTTCAGAGTTACATCACAGTCACAGCGCATGTTATTACCACAGAGTGGGAAATGAAAAGTTTTGTGCTTCAGACTCGCCCGCTTTTCGAGTCGCACACTGGTACAAACATAGCTGATGTCTTAAAAGCAACCATACAAGAGTGGGAGCTTGAAAGATCTGCTCATAGCATTGCTGTCGTTACAGACAACGCACGCAACATGGTTGTGGCAGTGAGGGAAGCAGGGATGTCACCGCATATTAAGTGTTTTGCACACACTTTGAATCTTGCTTCGCAAGCAGGATTGAATGTTCCCCGCGTCAGTCGCTTGCTGGGTCGCGTGAGGAAAGTCGTGGCTTTCTTTCACCGCAGTACCACAGCAACAGCTGTGCTTGCGGCAAAGCAAAATATGCTTGAGATCGCATCACACAAGCTTATCATGGATGTTGTTACACGCTGGAACAGCTCAATGGAGATGCTGGTACGCTATCTCGAGCAACAAGCTGCGATAACGGCAGCCCTCTTGAGCACTGAGGTGCGCAAAAATGCACGTCAACTCGATACTATGGATAGCGCTGACATCAGTGACGCCGAAGAAATCGTAAACCTTCTTAAACCGCTAAAAAAGCCACCACTGTCCTGTCTGATGAAAAGAGTCCCACGCTGTCACTCATATTGCCCTTGAAAGCCATGATCGAACAGAGCATGACACCGGACGAGAAAGACTCCACAACTATTGCTAACATGAAGACAGCCATCCTGCAAAACCTCTCAAGCAGATTCACAGAGGAACAGGATTATCTACTAGAGGGTACTGCCTTGGACCCCAGATTTCGGTCATTGCCCCACTTACTCCCTGAACAACGTGAAGAGGTTTTCCACCGGTTGAAAAATAAATCAAACCAGTTACAGCAGGTATGTCTGCATTACAAATTGTCTGAGAATCTATGTATTTGCACTTGTGTGTGTTTGTCACTCTAATTGCATGTTTGTGTAACCTACTTTGTGCACACCTTTTGTGTATGTACTTGAAACTACACTTACTTACTAGTATACCTTAATTATTTTATTTATTTTATTTTATTTTAAGGCTGTCACTGGGAAGCAAACGAAAGAGGGAGGTGCCAGTGATGGAGATCCCACTGATGCAGCAGATCAAAGAGATGCAGCACAAAGAGTTGAGCCAGAACAGCCACCTAGTAAAAAGACAGCACTGGAAGAGCTCTTTGGTGCAACTTTTTCTGAACCACCAGTCACCCAGTCCAAAAGTAGGATAGAAGTAGAGATTAAGTAGAGATTAAGTGTCAGGATGGCCGAGCGGTCTAAGGCGCTGTGTTCAGGTCGCAGTCTCCCCTGGAGGCGTGGATTCGAATCCCACTTCTGACAGATATATCCTAGGGGAAGTCGTGGCCTAATGGTTAGAGAGTCAGACTCCCAATCGAAAGGTTGGTTCTCTCTCCACCTTCAATACCACGACTTAGGTGCCCTTGAGCAAGGCATCGAACCCCCAACTGCTCCCCGGGCGCCGCAGCATAAATGGCTGCCCACTGCTCTGGGTGTGTGCTCACAGTGTGTGTGTTCACTGCTCTGTGTGTGTGTGCATTTCGGATGGGTTAAATGCAGAGCACAAATTCTGAGTATGGGTCACCATACTTGGCTGAATGTCACTTCACTTTATGTCACTTCACTTTAACATGTACAAAAAGGACACTTCTATTCCCCTCACTAGCTGTCCACTGAAATGGTGGAAAGAAAATGCTCAAATGTACCCACTTCTTTCACCTCTTGCAAAGGCTTACCTCACAGTTCCAGCAACTTCTGTTCCTAGTGAACGTGTTTTTTCGACAGCAGGGGATATTGTTAATGCGCAAAGATCCCAGCTACTGCCAAAAAATGTAGATATGCTGGTTTTCTTGCAAAAAAACCTGTAAGTAACCTCAAAAAAAAACAAAGCTGTTTGTGTTGAAATTACTTGAACAGGAGTCAGGACACTACTTGACGTGTTTTTTGTTGCACTTGTACTGCTTAAAGAAGTTCTCTCTTGGGCTATCCTAATTTTGATTTCATGATACAATTCAGTTTTATTGGTCGGTGACACCTAGTAGTCATTGTTAATTTATTTACGTACTGAAGGTAAACTAAATCTTGATTTATATTGAAGTATTGTATATTCTTTAAGTTGCATGTATAACAAGACAGTTATTGAACACTGTTAATGTTAAATAAATCTGTTATTTGATTTTCAGTTGAATTTTTTAATTTTGTTCAAAATATCGTGATGCATATCGTACCGTGAACCCAGTATCGTGATACGTATCGAATCATGAGCTGAGTGTATCGTTACACCGCTACCGGGCCGTGAAGAAATATAGAGCTGAGTATCATCAGCATAACAGTGAAAGCTAACACCATGATTGTAAGTTCTGTTGCATAATACATCATGATACACAGTCTTACTATTAGCTTTGACTTTTAGATATTGTAGTCTATCGTTCAATGGACAAAAACTTTAAAGCTATTGGCTTTACTTCATTAAGTCAGTTGTCACTTTATTATGTTTGCACATTTGGCACAGCAGTTGTGACAGCATTACTAATGCACTCAAATTGTCCCAAACATTGTCTCTGTTATCGTGGGTAGACAATATAAATAAGTGGCCAGAGGTAAGCTATGGGGACATATTTAGCTACTTTGTCCTGTAAGAAGAAGTTGATGAAGTAGCAATGAAAAATTATAAAAACACAGAGGCCTAAAAATATTTACATAGTGGGAAAGTGGGTTGTGTACTGTTACACAGCAAGGGTGATTTTGTCTTTTTAAAAGCAAATGTGCACCCCAGCCAGTTGAGCATTCCAAAACACTCGGCGTGAGTGCTGGTTAGTAAGTAAGGATCTATGGAGACTACTGGATGTTTGTGCATCGCTCGTTTGGGAAGGTTGTTTAGTCACGCAGCCTTAATATTATGTAATGTAAGACTATCACACACATCATCATTATTTATTATTCATGGTAATATATTGCAAGGATTGTGGTGTTAACATTAGTATGTTATAAATGTAAAAATTAAGTATATTAACATTTATATAAAGCTTTTTTGGGTACTCAAAGCACTTGAAAGGGTGGTGAACTCTTTAACCACCACCAATGTCCAGCATCCACCTGGACGATGCGATGGCAGCCATATTGCACAAGAATGCCCACCAGACACCAGCTTACTGGTGGAGAGGAGACAAACTGATGAAGGTGGGGGGCAGGGTGATATGGCTGCTGGCAAAAGGTAGGTAAACATCAAGAGTAATAATAATGAATGAATTTGAAATAAGAAAACTGAAAGTTCTGAAATTTCTATTAAGTATACAAACTAGTGCTGGCCAATGATTTATTGCATACAAGACAAGTCAAGACAAGACACCTTAAAAAGATTGTGTCAAAAAAAACTGAACAACATTAATTAGGAAAACAGTGTGTCAATAATGCACAATGAGAAATAACTAGTAAACTTGACTAACTAGTGCAATTGACCATCTAGTGCACTTGATTATCTAGTGCAAAATTGCACTTGACTAACCGTAACCCTAACCCTGACACTTACCCTGACCCTAACCCTAAACCTAACCCTAAACCTAACCCTAAACCTATCCCTAACCCTAACCATAACCCTAACCATAACCCTAGCTCTAACTCTAACCCTGAGGTTTGGGTTCGAGGGTTAGGGTTAGGTTAGGAACGAATGAGATCCAGAAGCTGGAGTTAGGCTAGATTAGGTTATAGGGATAAATGCGAAGATTGATCACCTTTGAATTGATCGACCCCCCATATCTTGTGATCCGTATCTGCTAGAGAGCTGAAACGTAGTTTATTATACTCCTTGGGCCCTCCCCAGTCGATTGCACTTGGTTTCGTCGGTCTAGCGCCACCAGGTGCCGAGATATGGAGTTGATCACTTACTTGATTTTCGAATGTATGGGTGGGACTTAGTGTTTTTGGGTGGGTTGGACTTAGTGTTTTTGGGGAATTTTGGACTTAGTCAATGGTTGGTCTTAGTGTTTTTTGGGAATTTTGGACTTATTCATATGGTTGGACTTAGTATTTTTTGGGAATTTTGGACTTAGTCATATGGTTGGACTTAGTGTTTTTGTGGGGGTTGGACTTAGTGTTTTTGGGGAATTTTGGACTTAGTCACGTTTTGGGTGGTTTTGGTGGGGTCTGTGTTGGTTTTGAGTGGTTTCCAGTGGTTTTCGAGGGTCCCCGAATGTTTTTGAAGTGGTTTGGTCAGGTTTTGGGTGGTTTTGGTGGGGTCTTTGTTGGTTTTGAGTGGTTTTGGGTGGTTTTGAGTGGTTTCCAGTGGTTTTCGAGGGTCCCCGAGTGTTTTTGGAGTGGTTTGGTTAGGTTTTGGGTGGTTTTGGTGGGGTCTGTGTTGGTTTTGAGTGGTTTCCAGTGGTTTTGAGTGTTTTCCAGTGGTTTTCGAGGGTCCCCGAGTGTTTTTGGAGTGGTTTGGTTAGGTTTTGGGTGGTTTTGGTGGGGTCTAGAGTTAGGGTTAGGGTTAGGGTTAGAGTTAGATTAGGTTAGGTTAGGGTTAGAGTTAGAGTTAGGGTTAGGTTAGGGTTAGGGTTAGGTTAGGGTTAGGGTTAGGGTTAGGTTATAGGGATAAATGCGAAGATTGATCACCTTTGAATTGATCGACCCCCCATATCTTGTGATCCGTATCTGCTAGAGAGCTGAAACGTAGTTTATTATACTCCTTGGGCCCTCCCCAGTCGATTGCACTTGGTTTCGTCGGTCTAGCGCCACCAGGTGCCGAGATATGGAGTTGATCACTTACTTGATTTTCGAATGTATGGGTGGGACTTAGTGTTTTTGGGTGGGTTGGACTTAGTGTTTTTTGGGAATTTTGGACTTAGTCATATGGTTGGTCTTAGTGTTTTGTGGGGGTTGGACTTAGTGTTTTTGGGGAATTTTGGACTTAGTCAATGGTTGGTCTTAGTGTTTTTTGGGAATTTTGGACTTATTCATATGGTTGGACTTAGTATTTTTTGGGAATTTTGGACTTAGTCACGTTAGGGTTAGTTAGGGTTAGGGTTAGGTTAGAGTTAGGGTTAGGGTTAGAGTTAGGTTAGAGTTAGGGGAATGAAACGTCCAAGGTTCAAACCTAAGGTCTGAACCTGGTTGTGCTCGGTCCATTCGTCCACTGACCACTAAACGCCGATCCAAGCCAGGCCAAGCTCACAGACACGCACCCCCCGAGTAGTCCAGGGTTAGAGTGGTTAGGTTAAGGGCCGTGATGTCACCGTGGTTACTGTTGGGTAAGTTTAGGGACAGGGCGGGTATAGCCACAGGGGTTACTGACGGGTAGGTTTAGGGCCAGGGTGGGTATAGCCACAGGGGTTACTGACGGGTAGGTTTAGGGCGAGGGTGGGTATAGCCATAGGGGTTACTAACGGTTAAGTTTAGGGTTGTGGTGTGTTTGACCATAGAAAAGAGGTGTGCAAGTCTAAAAAAGAGAGTCAAAAGGGTAGCAAAATAAAGAGTAGAAAGATAGAAGAAAGAAATCTCAGAATTATGTCTCATTCAGTCCCCTCGGGTGCAGGGTATCCAAACGTTTAATCCATCTACTCTCGGCTCTCAGGCGTTCTTTCAGAGACCATAGTGGATTGGTTTGGAGCCCTGTGATTCGGAGGGAGTCGAGGCCATGAGCCAAAAAATGTTTAACCAGGAGCCTGCGTTTTTCTATTTTGTGTACTATATTGTGTGCGTGTTGGTATGCTCTCACTCTCAGTTCATTCTTGGTCTGGCCGACATACTGCTTTCGACATTTGAGACAGTATATGAGATAAATACAATTTACACTCTCATGTGACAGAGAACGAGACAACTTGAAAACCTGGCCATTAAATCTGTTCTTGACCCATCTCGATGGGATGAAATATTTGCACTTGCCTATCCGGCCTTTAGGCGAAGGAGTCGGGAGTTTGCTCTGTACTAAAACATCTAAGATATTTTTGTTCCTCCTATAGGCCGCGATAGGTTTATGGTGTTGTAGAAAATTTGTGGAAGTCAAGAACCGAGTAAAATTAGATTTAATGGCCTGGTTGAGCTGTGTACTGAAGCACGAGTAATGTGTCACCAAAGGTATAATTTTATTCCTGTTTGTCGTGTCCGGGGCAGGCAGAGATTTAGGTGTGTCAAAAGATTTAAGTATATTTCTCAAGAAAGAGCGTGAGTATCCGCGTTGTCTCAAGGCCTTGAAAAGAGTGTTTGTTGCTGTAAAGAAAAATGTCTGTTCTGTGCAAATGCGTTTAAATCTGAGTAATTGTGACTTCACAATCCCCCTGAAAGTGTGTTTAGGGTGGAAACTGTGTTTATGTAAGAGTGAGTGTGTATCCGTCTCTTTAAAATATACTCTAAAATCCAGCTTTCCTGTGGAGAGGAAGTTGGGGCCCTTATAGGACACGACGTCCAGGAAATTGACCTCAGAATCATTAACTGTGAATTTGATCTTTATTGAGGTTTGGTGTGTATTCAGATGTTCAGTAAAAGTGACAAAATCAGCCATCGAGTGAGTCCAGACACCCCAGATGTCGTCCAGAAACCTATAATAGGCAAATGGTTTTTTCTCTGCTGAGGCTAAAGCAGACTCTTCCCAGTCCGCCATAAATATATTGGCGTACGAGGGGGCAAACTTTTTGCCCATTGCAGTGCCTTTTATTTGAAGATAAAATTTGGAGTCGAATTCGAAATCGTTTTTAGTTAAGTTAATCTCAAGCAGTTTTAAAATGTAATCATCAGGTCTTTTAGAATCAGGAAATTTTTTTCATGAACTTTTTGACTGCCTCAAGGCCAACTTCTGTCTCAATGTTAGTATATAAACTATCGATATCAATTGTAAAGAGAATGGCGCTTGGAGGAATTTTTAATCTGCCAATTTTGGAAATAAAATCATATGTGTCTTTTAGATAACTGGGGTGTCTGATAGAAAGAGGGTTGAGAAAGTGCTCTAGATACTCAGCAACATAGTAAGTTTCACTGTTACAATCCGAGACGATAGGTCTTCCTGGAGGTATCTGAAAGGGGATACTCCAGCCCTTGGGTGCCTTATGTATTTTAGGTAATAAATAAAATCTTCTAGGCCTAGGTGGGCCGTCACCTATTAAATATTCCTTCTGAGCCCCATTAATGATTTTCTTCGAGCACATTTCTTCTAAAATTAGGGTTAGGGTTAGGGTTAGGGTTAGGGTTAGGGTTAGGTTAGGGTTAGGGTTAGGGTTAGGTTATAGGGATAAATGCGAAGATTGATCACCTTTGAATTGATCGACCCCCCATATCTTGTGATCCGTATCTGCTAGAGAGCTGAAACGTAGTTTATTATACTCCTTGGGCCCTCCCCAGTCGATTGCACTTGGTTTCGTCGGTCTAGCGCCACCAGGTGCCGAGATATGGAGTTGATCACTTACTTGATTTTCGAATGTATGGGTGGGACTTAGTGTTTTTGGGTGGGTTGGACTTAGTGTTTTTTGGGAATTTTGGACTTAGTCATATGGTTGGTCTTAGTGTTTTGTGGGGGTTGGACTTAGTGTTTTTGGGGAATTTTGGACTTAGTCAATGGTTGGTCTTAGTGTTTTTTGGGAATTTTGGACTTATTCATATGGTTGGACTTAGTATTTTTTGGGAATTTTGGACTTAGTCACGTTAGGGTTAGTTAGGGTTAGGGTTAGGTTAGAGTTAGGGTTAGGGTTAGAGTTAGGTTAGAGTTAGGGGAATGAAACGTCCAAGGTTCAAACCTAAGGTCTGAACCTGGTTGTGCTCGGTCCATTCGTCCACTGACCACTAAACGCCGATCCAAGCCAGGCCAAGCTCACAGACACGCACCCCCCGAGTAGTCCAGGGTTAGAGTGGTTAGGTTAAGGGCCGTGATGTCACCGTGGTTACTGTTGGGTAAGTTTAGGGACAGGGCGGGTATAGCCACAGGGGTTACTGACGGGTAGGTTTAGGGCCAGGGTGGGTATAGCCACAGGGGTTACTGACGGGTAGGTTTAGGGCGAGGGTGGGTATAGCCATAGGGGTTACTAACGGTTAAGTTTAGGGTTGTGGTGTGTTTGACCATAGAAAAGAGGTGTGCAAGTCTAAAAAAGAGAGTCAAAAGGGTAGCAAAATAAAGAGTAGAAAGATAGAAGAAAGAAATCTCAGAATTATGTCTCATTCAGTCCCCTCGGGTGCAGGGTATCCAAACGTTTAATCCATCTACTCTCGGCTCTCAGGCGTTCTTTCAGAGACCATAGTGGATTGGTTTGGAGCCCTGTGATTCGGAGGGAGTCGAGGCCATGAGCCAAAAAATGTTTAACCAGGAGCCTGCGTTTTTCTATTTTGTGTACTATATTGTGTGCGTGTTGGTATGCTCTCACTCTCAGTTCATTCTTGGTCTGGCCGACATACTGCTTTCGACATTTGAGACAGTATATGAGATAAATACAATTTACACTCTCATGTGACAGAGAACGAGACAACTTGAAAACCTGGCCATTAAATCTGTTCTTGACCCATCTCGATGGGATGAAATATTTGCACTTGCCTATCCGGCCTTTAGGCGAAGGAGTCGGGAGTTTGCTCTGTACTAAAACATCTAAGATATTTTTGTTCCTCCTATAGGCCGCGATAGGTTTATGGTGTTGTAGAAAATTTGTGGAAGTCAAGAACCGAGTAAAATTAGATTTAATGGCCTGGTTGAGCTGTGTACTGAAGCACGAGTAATGTGTCACCAAAGGTATAATTTTATTCCTGTTTGTCGTGTCCGGGGCAGGCAGAGATTTAGGTGTGTCAAAAGATTTAAGTATATTTCTCAAGAAAGAGCGTGAGTATCCGCGTTGTCTCAAGGCCTTGAAAAGAGTGTTTGTTGCTGTAAAGAAAAATGTCTGTTCTGTGCAAATGCGTTTAAATCTGAGTAATTGTGACTTCACAATCCCCCTGAAAGTGTGTTTAGGGTGGAAACTGTGTTTATGTAAGAGTGAGTGTGTATCCGTCTCTTTAAAATATACTCTAAAATCCAGCTTTCCTGTGGAGAGGAAGTTGGGGCCCTTATAGGACACGACGTCCAGGAAATTGACCTCAGAATCATTAACTGTGAATTTGATCTTTATTGAGGTTTGGTGTGTATTCAGATGTTCAGTAAAAGTGACAAAATCAGCCATCGAGTGAGTCCAGACACCCCAGATGTCGTCCAGAAACCTATAATAGGCAAATGGTTTTTTCTCTGCTGAGGCTAAAGCAGACTCTTCCCAGTCCGCCATAAATATATTGGCGTACGAGGGGGCAAACTTTTTGCCCATTGCAGTGCCTTTTATTTGAAGATAAAATTTGGAGTCGAATTCGAAATCGTTTTTAGTTAAGTTAATCTCAAGCAGTTTTAAAATGTAATCATCAGGTCTTTTAGAATCAGGAAATTTTTTTCATGAACTTTTTGACTGCCTCAAGGCCAACTTCTGTCTCAATGTTAGTATATAAACTATCGATATCAATTGTAAAGAGAATGGCGCTTGGAGGAATTTTTAATCTGCCAATTTTGGAAATAAAATCATATGTGTCTTTTAGATAACTGGGGTGTCTGATAGAAAGAGGGTTGAGAAAGTGCTCTAGATACTCAGCAACATAGTAAGTTTCACTGTTACAATCCGAGACGATAGGTCTTCCTGGAGGTATCTGAAAGGGGATACTCCAGCCCTTGGGTGCCTTATGTATTTTAGGTAATAAATAAAATCTTCTAGGCCTAGGTGGGCCGTCACCTATTAAATATTCCTTCTGAGCCCCATTAATGATTTTCTTCGAGCACATTTCTTCTAAAATTAGGGTTAGGGTTAGGGTTAGGGTTAGGGTTAGGGTTAGGTTAGGGTTAGGGTTAGGGTTAGGGTTAGGTTAGAGTTAGGGTTAGAGTTAGGTTAGGTTAGGTTAGGTTAGGTTAGAGTTAGGTTATAGGGATAAATGCGAAGATTGATCACCTTTGAATTGATCGACCCCCCATATCTTGTGATCCGTATCTGCTAGAGAGCTGAAACGTAGTTTATTATACTCCTTGGGCCCTCCCCAGTCGATTGCACTTGGTTTCGTCGGTCTAGCGCCACCAGGTGCCGAGATATGGAGTTGATCACTTACTTGATTTTCGAATGTATGGGTGGGACTTAGTGTTTTTGGGTGGGTTGGACTTAGTGTTTTTTGGGAATTTTGGACTTAGTCATATGGTTGGTCTTAGTGTTTTGTGGGGGTTGGACTTAGTGTTTTTGGGGAATTTTGGACTTAGTCAATGGTTGGTCTTAGTGTTTTTTGGGAATTTTGGACTTATTCATATGGTTGG
The DNA here is from genome assembly GCF_963082965.1 of Carassius carassius. Classification (NCBI taxonomy): domain Eukaryota; kingdom Metazoa; phylum Chordata; class Actinopteri; order Cypriniformes; family Cyprinidae; genus Carassius; species Carassius carassius. The sequence goes on along the minus strand of NC_081782.1, from coordinate 23,516 downwards.
ACTTAGTATTTTTTGGGAATTTTGGACTTAGTCACGTTAGGGTTAGTTAGGGTTAGGGTTAGGTTAGAGTTAGGGTTAGGGTTAGAGTTAGGTTAGAGTTAGGGGAATGAAACGTCCAAGGTTCAAACCTAAGGTCTGAACCTGGTTGTGCTCGGTCCATTCGTCCACTGACCACTAAACGCCGATCCAAGCCAGGCCAAGCTCACAGACACGCACCCCCCGAGTAGTCCAGGGTTAGAGTGGTTAGGTTAAGGGCCGTGATGTCACCGTGGTTACTGTTGGGTAAGTTTAGGGACAGGGCGGGTATAGCCACAGGGGTTACTGACGGGTAGGTTTAGGGCCAGGGTGGGTATAGCCACAGGGGTTACTGACGGGTAGGTTTAGGGCGAGGGTGGGTATAGCCATAGGGGTTACTAACGGTTAAGTTTAGGGTTGTGGTGTGTTTGACCATAGAAAAGAGGTGTGCAAGTCTAAAAAAGAGAGTCAAAAGGGTAGCAAAATAAAGAGTAGAAAGATAGAAGAAAGAAATCTCAGAATTATGTCTCATTCAGTCCCCTCGGGTGCAGGGTATCCAAACGTTTAATCCATCTACTCTCGGCTCTCAGGCGTTCTTTCAGAGACCATAGTGGATTGGTTTGGAGCCCTGTGATTCGGAGGGAGTCGAGGCCATGAGCCAAAAAATGTTTAACCAGGAGCCTGCGTTTTTCTATTTTGTGTACTATATTGTGTGCGTGTTGGTATGCTCTCACTCTCAGTTCATTCTTGGTCTGGCCGACATACTGCTTTCGACATTTGAGACAGTATATGAGATAAATACAATTTACACTCTCATGTGACAGAGAACGAGACAACTTGAAAACCTGGCCATTAAATCTGTTCTTGACCCATCTCGATGGGATGAAATATTTGCACTTGCCTATCCGGCCTTTAGGCGAAGGAGTCGGGAGTTTGCTCTGTACTAAAACATCTAAGATATTTTTGTTCCTCCTATAGGCCGCGATAGGTTTATGGTGTTGTAGAAAATTTGTGGAAGTCAAGAACCGAGTAAAATTAGATTTAATGGCCTGGTTGAGCTGTGTACTGAAGCACGAGTAATGTGTCACCAAAGGTATAATTTTATTCCTGTTTGTCGTGTCCGGGGCAGGCAGAGATTTAGGTGTGTCAAAAGATTTAAGTATATTTCTCAAGAAAGAGCGTGAGTATCCGCGTTGTCTCAAGGCCTTGAAAAGAGTGTTTGTTGCTGTAAAGAAAAATGTCTGTTCTGTGCAAATGCGTTTAAATCTGAGTAATTGTGACTTCACAATCCCCCTGAAAGTGTGTTTAGGGTGGAAACTGTGTTTATGTAAGAGTGAGTGTGTATCCGTCTCTTTAAAATATACTCTAAAATCCAGCTTTCCTGTGGAGAGGAAGTTGGGGCCCTTATAGGACACGACGTCCAGGAAATTGACCTCAGAATCATTAACTGTGAATTTGATCTTTATTGAGGTTTGGTGTGTATTCAGATGTTCAGTAAAAGTGACAAAATCAGCCATCGAGTGAGTCCAGACACCCCAGATGTCGTCCAGAAACCTATAATAGGCAAATGGTTTTTTCTCTGCTGAGGCTAAAGCAGACTCTTCCCAGTCCGCCATAAATATATTGGCGTACGAGGGGGCAAACTTTTTGCCCATTGCAGTGCCTTTTATTTGAAGATAAAATTTGGAGTCGAATTCGAAATCGTTTTTAGTTAAGTTAATCTCAAGCAGTTTTAAAATGTAATCATCAGGTCTTTTAGAATCAGGAAATTTTTTTCATGAACTTTTTGACTGCCTCAAGGCCAACTTCTGTCTCAATGTTAGTATATAAACTATCGATATCAATTGTAAAGAGAATGGCGCTTGGAGGAATTTTTAATCTGCCAATTTTGGAAATAAAATCATATGTGTCTTTTAGATAACTGGGGTGTCTGATAGAAAGAGGGTTGAGAAAGTGCTCTAGATACTCAGCAACATAGTAAGTTTCACTGTTACAATCCGAGACGATAGGTCTTCCTGGAGGTATCTGAAAGGGGATACTCCAGCCCTTGGGTGCCTTATGTATTTTAGGTAATAAATAAAATCTTCTAGGCCTAGGTGGGCCGTCACCTATTAAATATTCCTTCTGAGCCCCATTAATGATTTTCTTCGAGCACATTTCTTCTAAAATTAGGGTTAGGGTTAGGGTTAGGGTTAGGGTTAGAGTTAGGGTTAGGGTTAGGGTTAGGGTTAGAGTTAGGGTTAGAGTTAGGGTTTAGTTAGGGTTAGTTAGGGTTAGAGTTAGGGTTAGGGTTAGGTTATAGGGATAAATGCGAAGATTGATCACCTTTGAATTGATCGACCCCCCATATCTTGTGATCCGTATCTGCTAGAGAGCTGAAACGTAGTTTATTATACTCCTTGGGCCCTCCCCAGTCGATTGCACTTGGTTTCGTCGGTCTAGCGCCACCAGGTGCCGAGATATGGAGTTGATCACTTACTTGATTTTCGAATGTATGGGTGGGACTTAGTGTTTTTGGGTGGGTTGGACTTAGTGTTTTTTGGGAATTTTGGACTTAGTCATATGGTTGGTCTTAGTGTTTTGTGGGGGTTGGACTTAGTGTTTTTGGGGAATTTTGGACTTAGTCAATGGTTGGTCTTAGTGTTTTTTGGGAATTTTGGACTTATTCATATGGTTGGACTTAGTATTTTTTGGGAATTTTGGACTTAGTCACGTTAGGGTTAGTTAGGGTTAGGGTTAGGTTAGAGTTAGGGTTAGGGTTAGAGTTAGGTTAGAGTTAGGGGAATGAAACGTCCAAGGTTCAAACCTAAGGTCTGAACCTGGTTGTGCTCGGTCCATTCGTCCACTGACCACTAAACGCCGATCCAAGCCAGGCCAAGCTCACAGACACGCACCCCCCGAGTAGTCCAGGGTTAGAGTGGTTAGGTTAAGGGCCGTGATGTCACCGTGGTTACTGTTGGGTAAGTTTAGGGACAGGGCGGGTATAGCCACAGGGGTTACTGACGGGTAGGTTTAGGGCCAGGGTGGGTATAGCCACAGGGGTTACTGACGGGTAGGTTTAGGGCGAGGGTGGGTATAGCCATAGGGGTTACTAACGGTTAAGTTTAGGGTTGTGGTGTGTTTGACCATAGAAAAGAGGTGTGCAAGTCTAAAAAAGAGAGTCAAAAGGGTAGCAAAATAAAGAGTAGAAAGATAGAAGAAAGAAATCTCAGAATTATGTCTCATTCAGTCCCCTCGGGTGCAGGGTATCCAAACGTTTAATCCATCTACTCTCGGCTCTCAGGCGTTCTTTCAGAGACCATAGTGGATTGGTTTGGAGCCCTGTGATTCGGAGGGAGTCGAGGCCATGAGCCAAAAAATGTTTAACCAGGAGCCTGCGTTTTTCTATTTTGTGTACTATATTGTGTGCGTGTTGGTATGCTCTCACTCTCAGTTCATTCTTGGTCTGGCCGACATACTGCTTTCGACATTTGAGACAGTATATGAGATAAATACAATTTACACTCTCATGTGACAGAGAACGAGACAACTTGAAAACCTGGCCATTAAATCTGTTCTTGACCCATCTCGATGGGATGAAATATTTGCACTTGCCTATCCGGCCTTTAGGCGAAGGAGTCGGGAGTTTGCTCTGTACTAAAACATCTAAGATATTTTTGTTCCTCCTATAGGCCGCGATAGGTTTATGGTGTTGTAGAAAATTTGTGGAAGTCAAGAACCGAGTAAAATTAGATTTAATGGCCTGGTTGAGCTGTGTACTGAAGCACGAGTAATGTGTCACCAAAGGTATAATTTTATTCCTGTTTGTCGTGTCCGGGGCAGGCAGAGATTTAGGTGTGTCAAAAGATTTAAGTATATTTCTCAAGAAAGAGCGTGAGTATCCGCGTTGTCTCAAGGCCTTGAAAAGAGTGTTTGTTGCTGTAAAGAAAAATGTCTGTTCTGTGCAAATGCGTTTAAATCTGAGTAATTGTGACTTCACAATCCCCCTGAAAGTGTGTTTAGGGTGGAAACTGTGTTTATGTAAGAGTGAGTGTGTATCCGTCTCTTTAAAATATACTCTAAAATCCAGCTTTCCTGTGGAGAGGAAGTTGGGGCCCTTATAGGACACGACGTCCAGGAAATTGACCTCAGAATCATTAACTGTGAATTTGATCTTTATTGAGGTTTGGTGTGTATTCAGATGTTCAGTAAAAGTGACAAAATCAGCCATCGAGTGAGTCCAGACACCCCAGATGTCGTCCAGAAACCTATAATAGGCAAATGGTTTTTTCTCTGCTGAGGCTAAAGCAGACTCTTCCCAGTCCGCCATAAATATATTGGCGTACGAGGGGGCAAACTTTTTGCCCATTGCAGTGCCTTTTATTTGAAGATAAAATTTGGAGTCGAATTCGAAATCGTTTTTAGTTAAGTTAATCTCAAGCAGTTTTAAAATGTAATCATCAGGTCTTTTAGAATCAGGAAATTTTTTTCATGAACTTTTTGACTGCCTCAAGGCCAACTTCTGTCTCAATGTTAGTATATAAACTATCGATATCAATTGTAAAGAGAATGGCGCTTGGAGGAATTTTTAATCTGCCAATTTTGGAAATAAAATCATATGTGTCTTTTAGATAACTGGGGTGTCTGATAGAAAGAGGGTTGAGAAAGTGCTCTAGATACTCAGCAACATAGTAAGTTTCACTGTTACAATCCGAGACGATAGGTCTTCCTGGAGGTATCTGAAAGGGGATACTCCAGCCCTTGGGTGCCTTATGTATTTTAGGTAATAAATAAAATCTTCTAGGCCTAGGTGGGCCGTCACCTATTAAATATTCCTTCTGAGCCCCATTAATGATTTTCTTCGAGCACATTTCTTCTAAAATTAGGGTTAGGGTTAGGGTTAGGGTTAGGGTTAGGGTTAGAGTTAGGGTTAGGGTTAGGGTTAGGGTTAGAGTTAGGGTTAGAGTTAGGGTTTAGTTAGGGTTAGTTAGGGTTAGAGTTAGGGTTAGGGTTAGGTTATAGGGATAAATGCGAAGATTGATCACCTTTGAATTGATCGACCCCCCATATCTTGTGATCCGTATCTGCTAGAGAGCTGAAACGTAGTTTATTATACTCCTTGGGCCCTCCCCAGTCGATTGCACTTGGTTTCGTCGGTCTAGCGCCACCAGGTGCCGAGATATGGAGTTGATCACTTACTTGATTTTCGAATGTATGGGTGGGACTTAGTGTTTTTGGGTGGGTTGGACTTAGTGTTTTTTGGGAATTTTGGACTTAGTCATATGGTTGGTCTTAGTGTTTTGTGGGGGTTGGACTTAGTGTTTTTGGGGAATTTTGGACTTAGTCAATGGTTGGTCTTAGTGTTTTTTGGGAATTTTGGACTTATTCATATGGTTGGACTTAGTATTTTTTGGGAATTTTGGACTTAGTCACGTTAGGGTTAGTTAGGGTTAGGGTTAGGTTAGAGTTAGGGTTAGGGTTAGAGTTAGGTTAGAGTTAGGGGAATGAAACGTCCAAGGTTCAAACCTAAGGTCTGAACCTGGTTGTGCTCGGTCCATTCGTCCACTGACCACTAAACGCCGATCCAAGCCAGGCCAAGCTCACAGACACGCACCCCCCGAGTAGTCCAGGGTTAGAGTGGTTAGGTTAAGGGCCGTGATGTCACCGTGGTTACTGTTGGGTAAGTTTAGGGACAGGGCGGGTATAGCCACAGGGGTTACTGACGGGTAGGTTTAGGGCCAGGGTGGGTATAGCCACAGGGGTTACTGACGGGTAGGTTTAGGGCGAGGGTGGGTATAGCCATAGGGGTTACTAACGGTTAAGTTTAGGGTTGTGGTGTGTTTGACCATAGAAAAGAGGTGTGCAAGTCTAAAAAAGAGAGTCAAAAGGGTAGCAAAATAAAGAGTAGAAAGATAGAAGAAAGAAATCTCAGAATTATGTCTCATTCAGTCCCCTCGGGTGCAGGGTATCCAAACGTTTAATCCATCTACTCTCGGCTCTCAGGCGTTCTTTCAGAGACCATAGTGGATTGGTTTGGAGCCCTGTGATTCGGAGGGAGTCGAGGCCATGAGCCAAAAAATGTTTAACCAGGAGCCTGCGTTTTTCTATTTTGTGTACTATATTGTGTGCGTGTTGGTATGCTCTCACTCTCAGTTCATTCTTGGTCTGGCCGACATACTGCTTTCGACATTTGAGACAGTATATGAGATAAATACAATTTACACTCTCATGTGACAGAGAACGAGACAACTTGAAAACCTGGCCATTAAATCTGTTCTTGACCCATCTCGATGGGATGAAATATTTGCACTTGCCTATCCGGCCTTTAGGCGAAGGAGTCGGGAGTTTGCTCTGTACTAAAACATCTAAGATATTTTTGTTCCTCCTATAGGCCGCGATAGGTTTATGGTGTTGTAGAAAATTTGTGGAAGTCAAGAACCGAGTAAAATTAGATTTAATGGCCTGGTTGAGCTGTGTACTGAAGCACGAGTAATGTGTCACCAAAGGTATAATTTTATTCCTGTTTGTCGTGTCCGGGGCAGGCAGAGATTTAGGTGTGTCAAAAGATTTAAGTATATTTCTCAAGAAAGAGCGTGAGTATCCGCGTTGTCTCAAGGCCTTGAAAAGAGTGTTTGTTGCTGTAAAGAAAAATGTCTGTTCTGTGCAAATGCGTTTAAATCTGAGTAATTGTGACTTCACAATCCCCCTGAAAGTGTGTTTAGGGTGGAAACTGTGTTTATGTAAGAGTGAGTGTGTATCCGTCTCTTTAAAATATACTCTAAAATCCAGCTTTCCTGTGGAGAGGAAGTTGGGGCCCTTATAGGACACGACGTCCAGGAAATTGACCTCAGAATCATTAACTGTGAATTTGATCTTTATTGAGGTTTGGTGTGTATTCAGATGTTCAGTAAAAGTGACAAAATCAGCCATCGAGTGAGTCCAGACACCCCAGATGTCGTCCAGAAACCTATAATAGGCAAATGGTTTTTTCTCTGCTGAGGCTAAAGCAGACTCTTCCCAGTCCGCCATAAATATATTGGCGTACGAGGGGGCAAACTTTTTGCCCATTGCAGTGCCTTTTATTTGAAGATAAAATTTGGAGTCGAATTCGAAATCGTTTTTAGTTAAGTTAATCTCAAGCAGTTTTAAAATGTAATCATCAGGTCTTTTAGAATCAGGAAATTTTTTTCATGAACTTTTTGACTGCCTCAAGGCCAACTTCTGTCTCAATGTTAGTATATAAACTATCGATATCAATTGTAAAGAGAATGGCGCTTGGAGGAATTTTTAATCTGCCAATTTTGGAAATAAAATCATATGTGTCTTTTAGATAACTGGGGTGTCTGATAGAAAGAGGGTTGAGAAAGTGCTCTAGATACTCAGCAACATAGTAAGTTTCACTGTTACAATCCGAGACGATAGGTCTTCCTGGAGGTATCTGAAAGGGGATACTCCAGCCCTTGGGTGCCTTATGTATTTTAGGTAATAAATAAAATCTTCTAGGCCTAGGTGGGCCGTCACCTATTAAATATTCCTTCTGAGCCCCATTAATGATTTTCTTCGAGCACATTTCTTCTAAAATTAGGGTTAGGGTTAGGGTTAGGGTTAGGGTTAGGGTTAGGGTTAGAGTTAGGGTTAGGGTTAGGGTTAGGGTTAGAGTTAGGGTTAGAGTTAGGGTTTAGTTAGGGTTAGTTAGGGTTAGAGTTAGGGTTAGGGTTAGGTTATAGGGATAAATGCGAAGATTGATCACCTTTGAATTGATCGACCCCCCATATCTTGTGATCCGTATCTGCTAGAGAGCTGAAACGTAGTTTATTATACTCCTTGGGCCCTCCCCAGTCGATTGCACTTGGTTTCGTCGGTCTAGCGCCACCAGGTGCCGAGATATGGAGTTGATCACTTACTTGATTTTCGAATGTATGGGTGGGACTTAGTGTTTTTGGGTGGGTTGGACTTAGTGTTTTTTGGGAATTTTGGACTTAGTCATATGGTTGGTCTTAGTGTTTTGTGGGGGTTGGACTTAGTGTTTTTGGGGAATTTTGGACTTAGTCAATGGTTGGTCTTAGTGTTTTTTGGGAATTTTGGACTTATTCATATGGTTGGACTTAGTATTTTTTGGGAATTTTGGACTTAGTCACGTTAGGGTTAGTTAGGGTTAGGGTTAGGTTAGAGTTAGGGTTAGGGTTAGAGTTAGGTTAGAGTTAGGGGAATGAAACGTCCAAGGTTCAAACCTAAGGTCTGAACCTGGTTGTGCTCGGTCCATTCGTCCACTGACCACTAAACGCCGATCCAAGCCAGGCCAAGCTCACAGACACGCACCCCCCGAGTAGTCCAGGGTTAGAGTGGTTAGGTTAAGGGCCGTGATGTCACCGTGGTTACTGTTGGGTAAGTTTAGGGACAGGGCGGGTATAGCCACAGGGGTTACTGACGGGTAGGTTTAGGGCCAGGGTGGGTATAGCCACAGGGGTTACTGACGGGTAGGTTTAGGGCGAGGGTGGGTATAGCCATAGGGGTTACTAACGGTTAAGTTTAGGGTTGTGGTGTGTTTGACCATAGAAAAGAGGTGTGCAAGTCTAAAAAAGAGAGTCAAAAGGGTAGCAAAATAAAGAGTAGAAAGATAGAAGAAAGAAATCTCAGAATTATGTCTCATTCAGTCCCCTCGGGTGCAGGGTATCCAAACGTTTAATCCATCTACTCTCGGCTCTCAGGCGTTCTTTCAGAGACCATAGTGGATTGGTTTGGAGCCCTGTGATTCGGAGGGAGTCGAGGCCATGAGCCAAAAAATGTTTAACCAGGAGCCTGCGTTTTTCTATTTTGTGTACTATATTGTGTGCGTGTTGGTATGCTCTCACTCTCAGTTCATTCTTGGTCTGGCCGACATACTGCTTTCGACATTTGAGACAGTATATGAGATAAATACAATTTACACTCTCATGTGACAGAGAACGAGACAACTTGAAAACCTGGCCATTAAATCTGTTCTTGACCCATCTCGATGGGATGAAATATTTGCACTTGCCTATCCGGCCTTTAGGCGAAGGAGTCGGGAGTTTGCTCTGTACTAAAACATCTAAGATATTTTTGTTCCTCCTATAGGCCGCGATAGGTTTATGGTGTTGTAGAAAATTTGTGGAAGTCAAGAACCGAGTAAAATTAGATTTAATGGCCTGGTTGAGCTGTGTACTGAAGCACGAGTAATGTGTCACCAAAGGTATAATTTTATTCCTGTTTGTCGTGTCCGGGGCAGGCAGAGATTTAGGTGTGTCAAAAGATTTAAGTATATTTCTCAAGAAAGAGCGTGAGTATCCGCGTTGTCTCAAGGCCTTGAAAAGAGTGTTTGTTGCTGTAAAGAAAAATGTCTGTTCTGTGCAAATGCGTTTAAATCTGAGTAATTGTGACTTCACAATCCCCCTGAAAGTGTGTTTAGGGTGGAAACTGTGTTTATGTAAGAGTGAGTGTGTATCCGTCTCTTTAAAATATACTCTAAAATCCAGCTTTCCTGTGGAGAGGAAGTTGGGGCCCTTATAGGACACGACGTCCAGGAAATTGACCTCAGAATCATTAACTGTGAATTTGATCTTTATTGAGGTTTGGTGTGTATTCAGATGTTCAGTAAAAGTGACAAAATCAGCCATCGAGTGAGTCCAGACACCCCAGATGTCGTCCAGAAACCTATAATAGGCAAATGGTTTTTTCTCTGCTGAGGCTAAAGCAGACTCTTCCCAGTCCGCCATAAATATATTGGCGTACGAGGGGGCAAACTTTTTGCCCATTGCAGTGCCTTTTATTTGAAGATAAAATTTGGAGTCGAATTCGAAATCGTTTTTAGTTAAGTTAATCTCAAGCAGTTTTAAAATGTAATCATCAGGTCTTTTAGAATCAGGAAATTTTTTTCATGAACTTTTTGACTGCCTCAAGGCCAACTTCTGTCTCAATGTTAGTATATAAACTATCGATATCAATTGTAAAGAGAATGGCGCTTGGAGGAATTTTTAATCTGCCAATTTTGGAAATAAAATCATATGTGTCTTTTAGATAACTGGGGTGTCTGATAGAAAGAGGGTTGAGAAAGTGCTCTAGATACTCAGCAACATAGTAAGTTTCACTGTTACAATCCGAGACGATAGGTCTTCCTGGAGGTATCTGAAAGGGGATACTCCAGCCCTTGGGTGCCTTATGTATTTTAGGTAATAAATAAAATCTTCTAGGCCTAGGTGGGCCGTCACCTATTAAATATTCCTTCTGAGCCCCATTAATGATTTTCTTCGAGCACATTTCTTCTAAAATTAGGGTTAGGGTTAGGGTTAGGGTTAGGGTTAGGGTTAGGGTTAGAGTTAGGGTTAGGGTTAGGGTTAGGGTTAGAGTTAGGGTTAGAGTTAGGGTTTAGTTAGGGTTAGTTAGGGTTAGAGTTAGGGTTAGGGTTAGGTTATAGGGATAAATGCGAAGATTGATCACCTTTGAATTGATCGACCCCCCATATCTTGTGATCCGTATCTGCTAGAGAGCTGAAACGTAGTTTATTATACTCCTTGGGCCCTCCCCAGTCGATTGCACTTGGTTTCGTCGGTCTAGCGCCACCAGGTGCCGAGATATGGAGTTGATCACTTACTTGATTTTCGAATGTATGGGTGGGACTTAGTGTTTTTGGGTGGGTTGGACTTAGTGTTTTTTGGGAATTTTGGACTTAGTCATATGGTTGGTCTTAGTGTTTTGTGGGGGTTGGACTTAGTGTTTTTGGGGAATTTTGGACTTAGTCAATGGTTGGTCTTAGTGTTTTTTGGGAATTTTGGACTTATTCATATGGTTGGACTTAGTATTTTTTGGGAATTTTGGACTTAGTCACGTTAGGGTTAGTTAGGGTTAGGGTTAGGTTAGAGTTAGGGTTAGGGTTAGAGTTAGGTTAGAGTTAGGGGAATGAAACGTCCAAGGTTCAAACCTAAGGTCTGAACCTGGTTGTGCTCGGTCCATTCGTCCACTGACCACTAAACGCCGATCCAAGCCAGGCCAAGCTCACAGACACGCACCCCCCGAGTAGTCCAGGGTTAGAGTGGTTAGGTTAAGGGCCGTGATGTCACCGTGGTTACTGTTGGGTAAGTTTAGGGACAGGGCGGGTATAGCCACAGGGGTTACTGACGGGTAGGTTTAGGGCCAGGGTGGGTATAGCCACAGGGGTTACTGACGGGTAGGTTTAGGGCGAGGGTGGGTATAGCCATAGGGGTTACTAACGGTTAAGTTTAGGGTTGTGGTGTGTTTGACCATAGAAAAGAGGTGTGCAAGTCTAAAAAAGAGAGTCAAAAGGGTAGCAAAATAAAGAGTAGAAAGATAGAAGAAAGAAATCTCAGAATTATGTCTCATTCAGTCCCCTCGGGTGCAGGGTATCCAAACGTTTAATCCATCTACTCTCGGCTCTCAGGCGTTCTTTCAGAGACCATAGTGGATTGGTTTGGAGCCCTGTGATTCGGAGGGAGTCGAGGCCATGAGCCAAAAAATGTTTAACCAGGAGCCTGCGTTTTTCTATTTTGTGTACTATATTGTGTGCGTGTTGGTATGCTCTCACTCTCAGTTCATTCTTGGTCTGGCCGACATACTGCTTTCGACATTTGAGACAGTATATGAGATAAATACAATTTACACTCTCATGTGACAGAGAACGAGACAACTTGAAAACCTGGCCATTAAATCTGTTCTTGACCCATCTCGATGGGATGAAATATTTGCACTTGCCTATCCGGCCTTTAGGCGAAGGAGTCGGGAGTTTGCTCTGTACTAAAACATCTAAGATATTTTTGTTCCTCCTATAGGCCGCGATAGGTTTATGGTGTTGTAGAAAATTTGTGGAAGTCAAGAACCGAGTAAAATTAGATTTAATGGCCTGGTTGAGCTGTGTACTGAAGCACGAGTAATGTGTCACCAAAGGTATAATTTTATTCCTGTTTGTCGTGTCCGGGGCAGGCAGAGATTTAGGTGTGTCAAAAGATTTAAGTATATTTCTCAAGAAAGAGCGTGAGTATCCGCGTTGTCTCAAGGCCTTGAAAAGAGTGTTTGTTGCTGTAAAGAAAAATGTCTGTTCTGTGCAAATGCGTTTAAATCTGAGTAATTGTGACTTCACAATCCCCCTGAAAGTGTGTTTAGGGTGGAAACTGTGTTTATGTAAGAGTGAGTGTGTATCCGTCTCTTTAAAATATACTCTAAAATCCAGCTTTCCTGTGGAGAGGAAGTTGGGGCCCTTATAGGACACGACGTCCAGGAAATTGACCTCAGAATCATTAACTGTGAATTTGATCTTTATTGAGGTTTGGTGTGTATTCAGATGTTCAGTAAAAGTGACAAAATCAGCCATCGAGTGAGTCCAGACACCCCAGATGTCGTCCAGAAACCTATAATAGGCAAATGGTTTTTTCTCTGCTGAGGCTAAAGCAGACTCTTCCCAGTCCGCCATAAATATATTGGCGTACGAGGGGGCAAACTTTTTGCCCATTGCAGTGCCTTTTATTTGAAGATAAAATTTGGAGTCGAATTCGAAATCGTTTTTAGTTAAGTTAATCTCAAGCAGTTTTAAAATGTAATCATCAGGTCTTTTAGAATCAGGAAATTTTTTTCATGAACTTTTTGACTGCCTCAAGGCCAACTTCTGTCTCAATGTTAGTATATAAACTATCGATATCAATTGTAAAGAGAATGGCGCTTGGAGGAATTTTTAATCTGCCAATTTTGGAAATAAAATCATATGTGTCTTTTAGATAACTGGGGTGTCTGATAGAAAGAGGGTTGAGAAAGTGCTCTAGATACTCAGCAACATAGTAAGTTTCACTGTTACAATCCGAGACGATAGGTCTTCCTGGAGGTATCTGAAAGGGGATACTCCAGCCCTTGGGTGCCTTATGTATTTTAGGTAATAAATAAAATCTTCTAGGCCTAGGTGGGCCGTCACCTATTAAATATTCCTTCTGAGCCCCATTAATGATTTTCTTCGAGCACATTTCTTCTAAAATTAGGGTTAGGGTTAGGGTTAGGGTTAGGGTTAGGGTTAGGGTTAGAGTTAGGGTTAGGGTTAGGGTTAGGGTTAGAGTTAGGGTTAGAGTTAGGGTTTAGTTAGGGTTAGTTAGGGTTAGAGTTAGGGTTAGGGTTAGGTTATAGGGATAAATGCGAAGATTGATCACCTTTGAATTGATCGACCCCCCATATCTTGTGATCCGTATCTGCTAGAGAGCTGAAACGTAGTTTATTATACTCCTTGGGCCCTCCCCAGTCGATTGCACTTGGTTTCGTCGGTCTAGCGCCACCAGGTGCCGAGATATGGAGTTGATCACTTACTTGATTTTCGAATGTATGGGTGGGACTTAGTGTTTTTGGGTGGGTTGGACTTAGTGTTTTTTGGGAATTTTGGACTTAGTCATATGGTTGGTCTTAGTGTTTTGTGGGGGTTGGACTTAGTGTTTTTGGGGAATTTTGGACTTAGTCAATGGTTGGTCTTAGTGTTTTTTGGGAATTTTGGACTTATTCATATGGTTGGACTTAGTATTTTTTGGGAATTTTGGACTTAGTCACGTTAGGGTTAGTTAGGGTTAGGGTTAGGTTAGAGTTAGGGTTAGGGTTAGAGTTAGGTTAGAGTTAGGGGAATGAAACGTCCAAGGTTCAAACCTAAGGTCTGAACCTGGTTGTGCTCGGTCCATTCGTCCACTGACCACTAAACGCCGATCCAAGCCAGGCCAAGCTCACAGACACGCACCCCCCGAGTAGTCCAGGGTTAGAGTGGTTAGGTTAAGGGCCGTGATGTCACCGTGGTTACTGTTGGGTAAGTTTAGGGACAGGGCGGGTATAGCCACAGGGGTTACTGACGGGTAGGTTTAGGGCCAGGGTGGGTATAGCCACAGGGGTTACTGACGGGTAGGTTTAGGGCGAGGGTGGGTATAGCCATAGGGTTAGAGTTAGGTTAGGGTTAGGTTAGGGTTAGAGTTAGGGTTAGAGTTAGGGTTAGGGTTAGGGTTAGAGTTAGTTAGGGTTAGGGTTAGTTAGGGTTAGTTAGGGTTAGAGTTAGGGTTAGAGTTAGAGTTAGGGTTAGAGTTAGGGTTAGAGTTAGGGTTAGAGTTAGGGTTAGGGTTAGGGTTAGAGTTAGGGTTAGGGTTAGGGTTAGAGTTAGGGTTAGAGTTAGAGAGTTAGGGTTAGAGTTAGGTTAGGGTTAGGTTAGGTTAGGGTTAGGGTTAGGGTTAGGTTAGGGTTAGAGTTAGGGTTAGGGTTAGTTAGGGTTAGGTTAGAGTTAGAGTTAGGGTTAGGTTAGGGTTAGAGTTAGGGTTAGAGTTAGGGTTAGAGTTAGAGTTAGGGTTAGGGTTAGGTTAGGGTTAGGTTAGGTTAGGGTTAGGGTTAGAAGTAGGGTTAGAGTTTAGGTTAGGTTAGGGTTAGGGTTAGAGTTAGGTTAGGGTTAGGGTTAGGTTAGGGTTAGTTAGGGTTAGGGTTAGGGTTAGGGTTAGGGTTAGGGTTAGAGTTAGGGTTAGATAGGGTTAGGGTTAGGGTTAGGGTTAGGGTTAGGGTTAGGTTAGGGTTAGGGTTAGAGTTAGGTTATAGGGATAAATGCGAAGATTGATCACCTTTGAATTGATCGACCCCCCATATCTTGTGATCCGTATCTGCTAGAGAGCTGAAACGTAGTTTATTATACTCCTTGGGCCCTCCCCAGTCGATTGCACTTGGTTTCGTCGGTCTAGCGCCACCAGGTGCCGAGATATGGAGTTGATCACTTACTTGATTTTCGAATGTATGGGTGGGACTTAGTGTTTTTGGGTGGGTTGGACTTAGTGTTTTTTGGGAATTTTGGACTTAGTCATATGGTTGGTCTTAGTGTTTTGTGGGGGTTGGACTTAGTGTTTTTGGGGAATTTTGGACTTAGTCAATGGTTGGTCTTAGTGTTTTTTGGGAATTTTGGACTTATTCATATGGTTGGACTTAGTATTTTTTGGGAATTTTGGACTTAGTCACGTTAGGGTTAGTTAGGGTTAGGGTTAGGTTAGAGTTAGGGTTAGGGTTAGAGTTAGGTTAGAGTTAGGGGAATGAAACGTCCAAGGTTCAAACCTAAGGTCTGAACCTGGTTGTGCTCGGTCCATTCGTCCACTGACCACTAAACGCCGATCCAAGCCAGGCCAAGCTCACAGACACGCACCCCCCGAGTAGTCCAGGGTTAGAGTGGTTAGGTTAAGGGCCGTGATGTCACCGTGGTTACTGTTGGGTAAGTTTAGGGACAGGGCGGGTATAGCCACAGGGGTTACTGACGGGTAGGTTTAGGGCCAGGGTGGGTATAGCCACAGGGGTTACTGACGGGTAGGTTTAGGGCGAGGGTGGGTATAGCCATAGGGGTTACTAACGGTTAAGTTTAGGGTTGTGGTGTGTTTGACCATAGAAAAGAGGTGTGCAAGTCTAAAAAAGAGAGTCAAAAGGGTAGCAAAATAAAGAGTAGAAAGATAGAAGAAAGAAATCTCAGAATTATGTCTCATTCAGTCCCCTCGGGTGCAGGGTATCCAAACGTTTAATCCATCTACTCTCGGCTCTCAGGCGTTCTTTCAGAGACCATAGTGGATTGGTTTGGAGCCCTGTGATTCGGAGGGAGTCGAGGCCATGAGCCAAAAAATGTTTAACCAGGAGCCTGCGTTTTTCTATTTTGTGTACTATATTGTGTGCGTGTTGGTATGCTCTCACTCTCAGTTCATTCTTGGTCTGGCCGACATACTGCTTTCGACATTTGAGACAGTATATGAGATAAATACAATTTACACTCTCATGTGACAGAGAACGAGACAACTTGAAAACCTGGCCATTAAATCTGTTCTTGACCCATCTCGATGGGATGAAATATTTGCACTTGCCTATCCGGCCTTTAGGCGAAGGAGTCGGGAGTTTGCTCTGTACTAAAACATCTAAGATATTTTTGTTCCTCCTATAGGCCGCGATAGGTTTATGGTGTTGTAGAAAATTTGTGGAAGTCAAGAACCGAGTAAAATTAGATTTAATGGCCTGGTTGAGCTGTGTACTGAAGCACGAGTAATGTGTCACCAAAGGTATAATTTTATTCCTGTTTGTCGTGTCCGGGGCAGGCAGAGATTTAGGTGTGTCAAAAGATTTAAGTATATTTCTCAAGAAAGAGCGTGAGTATCCGCGTTGTCTCAAGGCCTTGAAAAGAGTGTTTGTTGCTGTAAAGAAAAATGTCTGTTCTGTGCAAATGCGTTTAAATCTGAGTAATTGTGACTTCACAATCCCCCTGAAAGTGTGTTTAGGGTGGAAACTGTGTTTATGTAAGAGTGAGTGTGTATCCGTCTCTTTAAAATATACTCTAAAATCCAGCTTTCCTGTGGAGAGGAAGTTGGGGCCCTTATAGGACACGACGTCCAGGAAATTGACCTCAGAATCATTAACTGTGAATTTGATCTTTATTGAGGTTTGGTGTGTATTCAGATGTTCAGTAAAAGTGACAAAATCAGCCATCGAGTGAGTCCAGACACCCCAGATGTCGTCCAGAAACCTATAATAGGCAAATGGTTTTTTCTCTGCTGAGGCTAAAGCAGACTCTTCCCAGTCCGCCATAAATATATTGGCGTACGAGGGGGCAAACTTTTTGCCCATTGCAGTGCCTTTTATTTGAAGATAAAATTTGGAGTCGAATTCGAAATCGTTTTTAGTTAAGTTAATCTCAAGCAGTTTTAAAATGTAATCATCAGGTCTTTTAGAATCAGGAAATTTTTTTCATGAACTTTTTGACTGCCTCAAGGCCAACTTCTGTCTCAATGTTAGTATATAAACTATCGATATCAATTGTAAAGAGAATGGCGCTTGGAGGAATTTTTAATCTGCCAATTTTGGAAATAAAATCATATGTGTCTTTTAGATAACTGGGGTGTCTGATAGAAAGAGGGTTGAGAAAGTGCTCTAGATACTCAGCAACATAGTAAGTTTCACTGTTACAATCCGAGACGATAGGTCTTCCTGGAGGTATCTGAAAGGGGATACTCCAGCCCTTGGGTGCCTTATGTATTTTAGGTAATAAATAAAATCTTCTAGGCCTAGGTGGGCCGTCACCTATTAAATATTCCTTCTGAGCCCCATTAATGATTTTCTTCGAGCACATTTCTTCTAAAATTAGGGTTAGGGTTAGGGTTAGGGTTAGGGTTAGGGTTAGGGTTAGAGTTAGGGTTAGGGTTAGGGTTAGGGTTAGAGTTAGGGTTAGAGTTAGGGTTTAGTTAGGGTTAGTTAGGGTTAGAGTTAGGGTTAGGGTTAGGTTATAGGGATAAATGCGAAGATTGATCACCTTTGAATTGATCGACCCCCCATATCTTGTGATCCGTATCTGCTAGAGAGCTGAAACGTAGTTTATTATACTCCTTGGGCCCTCCCCAGTCGATTGCACTTGGTTTCGTCGGTCTAGCGCCACCAGGTGCCGAGATATGGAGTTGATCACTTACTTGATTTTCGAATGTATGGGTGGGACTTAGTGTTTTTGGGTGGGTTGGACTTAGTGTTTTTTGGGAATTTTGGACTTAGTCATATGGTTGGTCTTAGTGTTTTGTGGGGGTTGGACTTAGTGTTTTTGGGGAATTTTGGACTTAGTCAATGGTTGGTCTTAGTGTTTTTTGGGAATTTTGGACTTATTCATATGGTTGGACTTAGTATTTTTTGGGAATTTTGGACTTAGTCACGTTAGGGTTAGTTAGGGTTAGGGTTAGGTTAGAGTTAGGGTTAGGGTTAGAGTTAGGTTAGAGTTAGGGGAATGAAACGTCCAAGGTTCAAACCTAAGGTCTGAACCTGGTTGTGCTCGGTCCATTCGTCCACTGACCACTAAACGCCGATCCAAGCCAGGCCAAGCTCACAGACACGCACCCCCCGAGTAGTCCAGGGTTAGAGTGGTTAGGTTAAGGGCCGTGATGTCACCGTGGTTACTGTTGGGTAAGTTTAGGGACAGGGCGGGTATAGCCACAGGGGTTACTGACGGGTAGGTTTAGGGCCAGGGTGGGTATAGCCACAGGGGTTACTGACGGGTAGGTTTAGGGCGAGGGTGGGTATAGCCATAGGGTTAGAGTTAGGTTAGGGTTAGGTTAGGGTTAGAGTTAGGGTTAGAGTTAGGGTTAGGGTTAGGGTTAGAGTTAGTTAGGGTTAGGGTTAGTTAGGGTTAGTTAGGGTTAGAGTTAGGGTTAGAGTTAGAGTTAGGGTTAGAGTTAGGGTTAGAGTTAGGGTTAGAGTTAGGGTTAGGGTTAGGGTTAGAGTTAGGGTTAGGGTTAGGGTTAGAGTTAGGGTTAGAGTTAGAGAGTTAGGGTTAGAGTTAGGTTAGGGTTAGGTTAGGTTAGGGTTAGGGTTAGGGTTAGGTTAGGGTTAGAGTTAGGGTTAGGGTTAGTTAGGGTTAGGTTAGAGTTAGAGTTAGGGTTAGGTTAGGGTTAGAGTTAGGGTTAGAGTTAGGGTTAGAGTTAGAGTTAGGGTTAGGGTTAGGTTAGGGTTAGGTTAGGTTAGGGTTAGGGTTAGAAGTAGGGTTAGAGTTTAGGTTAGGTTAGGGTTAGGGTTAGAGTTAGGTTAGGGTTAGGGTTAGGTTAGGGTTAGTTAGGGTTAGGGTTAGGGTTAGGGTTAGGGTTAGGGTTAGAGTTAGGGTTAGATAGGGTTAGGGTTAGGGTTAGGGTTAGGGTTAGGGTTAGGTTAGGGTTAGGGTTAGAGTTAGGTTATAGGGATAAATGCGAAGATTGATCACCTTTGAATTGATCGACCCCCCATATCTTGTGATCCGTATCTGCTAGAGAGCTGAAACGTAGTTTATTATACTCCTTGGGCCCTCCCCAGTCGATTGCACTTGGTTTCGTCGGTCTAGCGCCACCAGGTGCCGAGATATGGAGTTGATCACTTACTTGATTTTCGAATGTATGGGTGGGACTTAGTGTTTTTGGGTGGGTTGGACTTAGTGTTTTTTGGGAATTTTGGACTTAGTCATATGGTTGGTCTTAGTGTTTTGTGGGGGTTGGACTTAGTGTTTTTGGGGAATTTTGGACTTAGTCAATGGTTGGTCTTAGTGTTTTTTGGGAATTTTGGACTTATTCATATGGTTGGACTTAGTATTTTTTGGGAATTTTGGACTTAGTCACGTTAGGGTTAGTTAGGGTTAGGGTTAGGTTAGAGTTAGGGTTAGGGTTAGAGTTAGGTTAGAGTTAGGGGAATGAAACGTCCAAGGTTCAAACCTAAGGTCTGAACCTGGTTGTGCTCGGTCCATTCGTCCACTGACCACTAAACGCCGATCCAAGCCAGGCCAAGCTCACAGACACGCACCCCCCGAGTAGTCCAGGGTTAGAGTGGTTAGGTTAAGGGCCGTGATGTCACCGTGGTTACTGTTGGGTAAGTTTAGGGACAGGGCGGGTATAGCCACAGGGGTTACTGACGGGTAGGTTTAGGGCCAGGGTGGGTATAGCCACAGGGGTTACTGACGGGTAGGTTTAGGGCGAGGGTGGGTATAGCCATAGGGGT
Source organism: Carassius carassius (assembly GCF_963082965.1). Taxonomy (NCBI): domain Eukaryota; kingdom Metazoa; phylum Chordata; class Actinopteri; order Cypriniformes; family Cyprinidae; genus Carassius; species Carassius carassius. Next base: position 4,043 of record NC_081782.1, on the reverse strand, counting down.
TACTAACGGTTAAGTTTAGGGTTGTGGTGTGTTTGACCATAGAAAAGAGGTGTGCAAGTCTAAAAAAGAGAGTCAAAAGGGTAGCAAAATAAAGAGTAGAAAGATAGAAGAAAGAAATCTCAGAATTATGTCTCATTCAGTCCCCTCGGGTGCAGGGTATCCAAACGTTTAATCCATCTACTCTCGGCTCTCAGGCGTTCTTTCAGAGACCATAGTGGATTGGTTTGGAGCCCTGTGATTCGGAGGGAGTCGAGGCCATGAGCCAAAAAATGTTTAACCAGGAGCCTGCGTTTTTCTATTTTGTGTACTATATTGTGTGCGTGTTGGTATGCTCTCACTCTCAGTTCATTCTTGGTCTGGCCGACATACTGCTTTCGACATTTGAGACAGTATATGAGATAAATACAATTTACACTCTCATGTGACAGAGAACGAGACAACTTGAAAACCTGGCCATTAAATCTGTTCTTGACCCATCTCGATGGGATGAAATATTTGCACTTGCCTATCCGGCCTTTAGGCGAAGGAGTCGGGAGTTTGCTCTGTACTAAAACATCTAAGATATTTTTGTTCCTCCTATAGGCCGCGATAGGTTTATGGTGTTGTAGAAAATTTGTGGAAGTCAAGAACCGAGTAAAATTAGATTTAATGGCCTGGTTGAGCTGTGTACTGAAGCACGAGTAATGTGTCACCAAAGGTATAATTTTATTCCTGTTTGTCGTGTCCGGGGCAGGCAGAGATTTAGGTGTGTCAAAAGATTTAAGTATATTTCTCAAGAAAGAGCGTGAGTATCCGCGTTGTCTCAAGGCCTTGAAAAGAGTGTTTGTTGCTGTAAAGAAAAATGTCTGTTCTGTGCAAATGCGTTTAAATCTGAGTAATTGTGACTTCACAATCCCCCTGAAAGTGTGTTTAGGGTGGAAACTGTGTTTATGTAAGAGTGAGTGTGTATCCGTCTCTTTAAAATATACTCTAAAATCCAGCTTTCCTGTGGAGAGGAAGTTGGGGCCCTTATAGGACACGACGTCCAGGAAATTGACCTCAGAATCATTAACTGTGAATTTGATCTTTATTGAGGTTTGGTGTGTATTCAGATGTTCAGTAAAAGTGACAAAATCAGCCATCGAGTGAGTCCAGACACCCCAGATGTCGTCCAGAAACCTATAATAGGCAAATGGTTTTTTCTCTGCTGAGGCTAAAGCAGACTCTTCCCAGTCCGCCATAAATATATTGGCGTACGAGGGGGCAAACTTTTTGCCCATTGCAGTGCCTTTTATTTGAAGATAAAATTTGGAGTCGAATTCGAAATCGTTTTTAGTTAAGTTAATCTCAAGCAGTTTTAAAATGTAATCATCAGGTCTTTTAGAATCAGGAAATTTTTTTCATGAACTTTTTGACTGCCTCAAGGCCAACTTCTGTCTCAATGTTAGTATATAAACTATCGATATCAATTGTAAAGAGAATGGCGCTTGGAGGAATTTTTAATCTGCCAATTTTGGAAATAAAATCATATGTGTCTTTTAGATAACTGGGGTGTCTGATAGAAAGAGGGTTGAGAAAGTGCTCTAGATACTCAGCAACATAGTAAGTTTCACTGTTACAATCCGAGACGATAGGTCTTCCTGGAGGTATCTGAAAGGGGATACTCCAGCCCTTGGGTGCCTTATGTATTTTAGGTAATAAATAAAATCTTCTAGGCCTAGGTGGGCCGTCACCTATTAAATATTCCTTCTGAGCCCCATTAATGATTTTCTTCGAGCACATTTCTTCTAAAATTAGGGTTAGGGTTAGGGTTAGGGTTAGGGTTAGGGTTAGGGTTAGAGTTAGGGTTAGGGTTAGGGTTAGGGTTAGAGTTAGGGTTAGAGTTAGGGTTTAGTTAGGGTTAGTTAGGGTTAGAGTTAGGGTTAGGGTTAGGTTATAGGGATAAATGCGAAGATTGATCACCTTTGAATTGATCGACCCCCCATATCTTGTGATCCGTATCTGCTAGAGAGCTGAAACGTAGTTTATTATACTCCTTGGGCCCTCCCCAGTCGATTGCACTTGGTTTCGTCGGTCTAGCGCCACCAGGTGCCGAGATATGGAGTTGATCACTTACTTGATTTTCGAATGTATGGGTGGGACTTAGTGTTTTTGGGTGGGTTGGACTTAGTGTTTTTTGGGAATTTTGGACTTAGTCATATGGTTGGTCTTAGTGTTTTGTGGGGGTTGGACTTAGTGTTTTTGGGGAATTTTGGACTTAGTCAATGGTTGGTCTTAGTGTTTTTTGGGAATTTTGGACTTATTCATATGGTTGGACTTAGTATTTTTTGGGAATTTTGGACTTAGTCACGTTAGGGTTAGTTAGGGTTAGGGTTAGGTTAGAGTTAGGGTTAGGGTTAGAGTTAGGTTAGAGTTAGGGGAATGAAACGTCCAAGGTTCAAACCTAAGGTCTGAACCTGGTTGTGCTCGGTCCATTCGTCCACTGACCACTAAACGCCGATCCAAGCCAGGCCAAGCTCACAGACACGCACCCCCCGAGTAGTCCAGGGTTAGAGTGGTTAGGTTAAGGGCCGTGATGTCACCGTGGTTACTGTTGGGTAAGTTTAGGGACAGGGCGGGTATAGCCACAGGGGTTACTGACGGGTAGGTTTAGGGCCAGGGTGGGTATAGCCACAGGGGTTACTGACGGGTAGGTTTAGGGCGAGGGTGGGTATAGCCATAGGGTTAGAGTTAGGTTAGGGTTAGGTTAGGGTTAGAGTTAGGGTTAGAGTTAGGGTTAGGGTTAGGGTTAGAGTTAGTTAGGGTTAGGGTTAGTTAGGGTTAGTTAGGGTTAGAGTTAGGGTTAGAGTTAGAGTTAGGGTTAGAGTTAGGGTTAGAGTTAGGGTTAGAGTTAGGGTTAGGGTTAGGGTTAGAGTTAGGGTTAGGGTTAGGGTTAGAGTTAGGGTTAGAGTTAGAGAGTTAGGGTTAGAGTTAGGTTAGGGTTAGGTTAGGTTAGGGTTAGGGTTAGGGTTAGGTTAGGGTTAGAGTTAGGGTTAGGGTTAGTTAGGGTTAGGTTAGAGTTAGAGTTAGGGTTAGGTTAGGGTTAGAGTTAGGGTTAGAGTTAGGGTTAGAGTTAGAGTTAGGGTTAGGGTTAGGTTAGGGTTAGGTTAGGTTAGGGTTAGGGTTAGAAGTAGGGTTAGAGTTTAGGTTAGGTTAGGGTTAGGGTTAGAGTTAGGTTAGGGTTAGGGTTAGGTTAGGGTTAGTTAGGGTTAGGGTTAGGGTTAGGGTTAGGGTTAGGGTTAGAGTTAGGGTTAGATAGGGTTAGGGTTAGGGTTAGGGTTAGGGTTAGGGTTAGGTTAGGGTTAGGGTTAGAGTTAGGTTATAGGGATAAATGCGAAGATTGATCACCTTTGAATTGATCGACCCCCCATATCTTGTGATCCGTATCTGCTAGAGAGCTGAAACGTAGTTTATTATACTCCTTGGGCCCTCCCCAGTCGATTGCACTTGGTTTCGTCGGTCTAGCGCCACCAGGTGCCGAGATATGGAGTTGATCACTTACTTGATTTTCGAATGTATGGGTGGGACTTAGTGTTTTTGGGTGGGTTGGACTTAGTGTTTTTTGGGAATTTTGGACTTAGTCATATGGTTGGTCTTAGTGTTTTGTGGGGGTTGGACTTAGTGTTTTTGGGGAATTTTGGACTTAGTCAATGGTTGGTCTTAGTGTTTTTTGGGAATTTTGGACTTATTCATATGGTTGGACTTAGTATTTTTTGGGAATTTTGGACTTAGTCACGTTAGGGTTAGTTAGGGTTAGGGTTAGGTTAGAGTTAGGGTTAGGGTTAGAGTTAGGTTAGAGTTAGGGGAATGAAACGTCCAAGGTTCAAACCTAAGGTCTGAACCTGGTTGTGCTCGGTCCATTCGTCCACTGACCACTAAACGCCGATCCAAGCCAGGCCAAGCTCACAGACACGCACCCCCCGAGTAGTCCAGGGTTAGAGTGGTTAGGTTAAGGGCCGTGATGTCACCGTGGTTACTGTTGGGTAAGTTTAGGGACAGGGCGGGTATAGCCACAGGGGTTACTG
>NC_081781.1:31693903-31698903 GCF_963082965.1 Carassius carassius | reverse complement strand
GCCCTCGGGAGGGGGTGTGGGATGGACAACCGCAGCGCGCTTGTTTCCTACACGCGGGTCTCACTCCGCGGTGGGTGTCGCGCCCCGGGGGGCGGAACCCACGCGGCGCGGCCGCTCATAGGGCGACGTGCGGCGACCTCCCCCGCTCGGGGGTCACGGGGGGTGGCTGGCCGCTGATCGAGGCCGTAACCGGGAAAAGTGTGCTTCGCGGGGACGGGAGGAGGGCGGGCGAGGGCCGGACGGAGCCGACCGCCCGCCTCGCGCCTCCTTCTCCGACCGCCGGTGGCGGACCCTTACGATAGACCGGCCGTCTGAGTCTCCCGAGAGAGGGGGGGGACAGGGCCCCGTCTCATGCGCGCATTGTGCCGGACACGGTGTGTCGCCCACGTCTAAACCGTACCTTCCACACACCGTGCCCCCTAGGCGCACCCGCCCATAGCGGCCGGTGGCCGGGCGGGGTCCTAGCTCGGGCGCGCAACGTGCTCCACTCGATCCGTTCTCTTGCGATACGCGCCAGAACCTAAGTCCACAAAATGACGCGTTCGCCGAAATCGCGACGGCCCGTAAAAACGCCTTCCCCTATCGGGCCGACCTCCGGAGTCGCGGGCGAATCCGGACGGCGGCCGGGGACGAGGCACCTCTCTCGGCCTGCCCCGGAGCCTCGGGGAGGGTGGATGTTTGGCCAAAGCCCGCGTTTTCGACTTAGTCGTCAGAGCTCACGGGCCTCCACTGGTCACCCCCCGCGAACGGGTCCCCCCCCCGGACGTATCAGTTTGCGTTCCCGGTCGGGGGGGGGGCCCTCAGACGACTCGCGTCACCCCGGCCACGGGGAGGGTACGTGGGGCCTGGGTCGCTCGAAAAAGCCCATGGAGCTCGGCCTTCGAATTTACAGAGAACCAGAGTAGGGGGAGCCATGTTCGCTCCCGTGCCCGAGAGGGTGAGGCCACGTTGGGCCTGGGTCGCTCGAAAAAGCCCATGGAGCTCGGCCTTCGAATTTACAGAGAACCAGAGTAGGGGGAGCCATATTTGCTCTCGTGCCCGAGAGGGTGAGGCCACGTTGGGCCTGGGTCGCTCGAAAAAGCCCATGGAGCTCGGCCTTCGAATTCACAGAGAACCAGAGTAGGGGGAGCCATATTTGCTCTCGTGCCCGAGAGGGTGAGGCCACGTTGGGCCTGGGTCGCTCGAAAAAGCCCATGGAGCTCGGCCTTCAAATTCACAGGGAACCAGAGTAGGGGGAGCCGTCTCGCTCTCTTGCCCGAGAGGGTGAGGCCACGTTGGGCCTGGGCCGCTCGAAAACGCCCCTGGAGCTCAGCCTTCAAATTTACAGAGAACCAGAGTATGGGGAGCCGTCTCGCTCTCGTGCCCGAGAGGGTGAAGCCACATTGGGCCTGGGTCGCTCGAAAACGACCATGGAGCTCAGCCTTCAAATTTACAGAGAACCAGAGTATGGGGAGCCGTCTCACTCTCACGCCCGAGAGAGGGTAAGTGGGCCGGGGAACCCTCCAGACAGCCCCCCTGGACCCAAAATGGTTTTCGCCAGAACCTAAGTCCACAAAATCAGGCGATCGTCGAAATCGCGACGGCCCGTAAAAACGCCATCCCCTATCGGGCCGACCTCCGGAGTCGCGGGCGAATCCCGACGGTGGCCGGGGACGAGGCACCTTTCCCGGCCTGCCCCGGAGCCTCGGGGAGGGTGGATGTCTGGCCAAGGCCCGCGTTTTCGACTTAGTCATTTTTCCAACCCCGAATTCCTCCAGGGCCTCCGACCTGCCGAGGAAGTCCGAAGAGGGCGAGGGTCGGTCGGATAGGTCTCTCGCCGAAGAGGCCCCGGAGCCTACGACCTGCCACTGGTCACCAAGCGAATGGAGAACCGGAGTAGGGGGTGCCGTCTCACCCTTGTGCCCGAGATAGTGAGGCCACGTTGGGCCTGGGTGGATCGAAAAAGCCCCTGGAGCTCAGCCTCCACGGTTACGGAGAACCAGAGTAGGGGGCGCCATCTCACCCTCATGCCCAGGAGAGGGAGGCCACGCTGGGCTTGGGTCGCTCGAAAAAGCCCCTGGAGCTCAGCCTTCAAATTTACAGAGAACCAGAGTAGGGGACGCCATCTCACCCTCATGCCCAGGAGAGGGAGGCCACGCTGGGCTTGGGTCGCTCGAAAAAGCCCCTGGAGCTCAGCCTCCACGGTTACAGAGAACCAGAGTAGGGGGCGCCATCTCACCCTCATGCCCAAGAGAGGGAGGCCACGCTGGGCTTGGGTCGCTCGAAAAAGCCCCTGGAGCTCAGCCTCCACGGTTACGGAGAACCAGAGTAGGGGGCGCCATCTCACCCTCATGCCCAGGAGAGGGAGGCCACGCTGGGCTTGGGTCGCTCGAAAAAGCCCCTGGAGCTCAGCCTTCAAATTTACAGAGAACCAGAGTAGGGGGCGCCATCTCACCCTCATGCCCAAGAGAGGGAGGCCACGCTGGGCTTGGGTCGCTCGAAAAAGCCCCTGGAGCTCAGCCTCCACGGTTACGGAGAACCAGAGTAGGGGGCGCCATCTCACCCTCATGCCCAAGAGAGGGAGGCCACGCTGGGCCTGGGTCGCTCGAAAAAGCCCCTGGAGCTCAGCCTCCACGGTTACAGAGAACCAGACTAGGGGGCGCCATCTCACCCTCATGCCCAGGAGAGGGAGGCCACGCTGGGCTTGGGTCGCTCGAAAAAGCCCCTGGAGCTCAGCCTCCACGGTTAGGGAGAACCAGAGTAGGGGGCGCCATCTCACCCTCATGCCCAGGAGAGGGAGGCCACGCTGGGCTTGGGTCGCTCGAAAAAGCCCCTGGAGCTCAGCCTTCAAATTTACAGAGAACCAGACTAGGGGGCGCCGTCTCACTCTCATGCCCAAGAGAGGGAGGCCACGCTGGGCCTGGGTCGCTCGAAAAAGCCCCTGGAGCTCAGCCTCCACGGTTACAGAGAACCAGACTAGGGGGCGCCATCTCACTCTCATGCCCAGGAGAGGGAGGCCAAGCTGGGCCTGTGTCGCTCGAAAAAGCCCCTGGAGCTCAGCCTCCACGGTTACGGAGAACCAGAGTAGGGGGCGCCATCTCACCCTCATGCCCAAGAGAGGGAGGCCACGCTGGGCTTGGGTCGCTCGAAAAAGCCCCTGGAGCTCAGCCTCCACGGTTACAGAGAACCAGAGTAGGGGACGCCATCTCACCCTCATGCCCAGGAGAGGGAGGCCACGCTGGGCTTGGGTCGCTCGAAAAAGCCCCTGGAGCTCAGCCTTCAAATTTACAGAGAACCAGAGTAGGGGGCGCCATCTCACCCTCATGCCCAAGAGAGGGAGGCCACGCTGGGCTTGGGTCGCTCGAAAAAGCCCCTGGAGCTCAGCCTCCACGGTTACGGAGAACCAGAGTAGGGGGCGCCATCTCACCCTCATGCCCAGGAGAGGGAGGCCACGCTGGGCTTGGGTCGCTCGAAAAAGCCCCTGGAGCTCAGCCTTCAAATTTACAGAGAACCAGAGTAGGGGGCGCCATCTCACCCTCATGCCCAAGAGAGGGAGGCCACGCTGGGCTTGGGTCGCTCGAAAAAGCCCCTGGAGCTCAGCCTCCACGATTACGGAGAACCAGAGTAGGGGGCGCCATCTCACCCTCATGCCCAAGAGAGGGAGGCCACGCTGGGCTTGGGTCGCTCGATAAAGCCCCTGGAGCTCAGCCTCCACGGTTACGGAGAACCAGAGTAGGGGGCGCCATCTCACCCTCATGCCCAAGAGAGGGAGGCCACGCTGGGCTTGGGTCGCTCGAAAAAGCCCCTGGAGCTCAGCCTCCACGGTTACAGAGAACCAGAGTAGGGGGCGCCATCTCACCCTCATGCCCAAGAGAGGGAGGCCACGCTGGGCTTGGGTCGCTCGAAAAAGCCCCTGGAGCTCAGCCTCCACGATTACGGAGAACCAGAGTAGGGGGCGCCATCTCACCCTCATGCCCAAGAGAGGGAGGCCACGCTGGGCTTGGGTCGCTCGATAAAGCCCCTGGAGCTCAGCCTCCACGGTTACGGAGAACCAGAGTAGGGGGCGCCATCTCACCCTCATGCCCAAGAGAGGGAGGCCACGCTGGGCTTGGGTCGCTCGAAAAAGCCCCTGGAGCTCAGCCTTCAAATTTACAGAGAACCAGACTAGGGGGCGCCATCTCACCCTCATGCCCAAGAGAGGGAGGCCACGCTGGGCTTGGGTCGCTCGAAAAAGCCCCTGGAGCTCAGCACTTCCAAATTTACAGAGAACCAGACTAGGGGGCGCCATCTCACCCTCATGCCCAAGAGAGGGAGGCCACGCTGGGCTTGGGTCGCTCGAAAAAGCCCCTGGAGCTCAGCACTTCCACGGTTACGGAGAACCAGAGTAGGGGGCGCCATCTCACCCTCATGCCCAAGAGAGGGAGGCCACGCTGGGCTTGGGTTGCTCGAAAAAGCCCCTGGAGCTCAGCCTTCAAATTTACAGAGAACCAGACTAGGGGGCGCCATCTCACCCTCATGCCCAAGAGAGGGAGGCCACGCTGGGCTTGGGTCGCTCGAAAAAGCCCCTGGAGCTCAGCACTTCCACGGTTACGGAGAACCAGAGTAGGGGGCGCCATCTCACCCTCATGCCCAAGAGAGGGAGGCCACGCTGGGCTTGGGTTGCTCGAAAAAGCCCCTGGAGCTCAGCCTTCAAATTTACAGAGAACCAGACTAGGGGGCGCCATCTCACCCTCATGCCCAAGAGAGGGAGGCCACGCTGGGCTTGGGTCGCTCGAAAAAGCCCCTGGAGCTCAGCCTGCGAAGCGCTTTTGTCAGCACCCAGATGGTGGGCCAGAACGGCTTCCCCTATCGGGCCGACCTCCAGGATCGCGGGCGAGATCGGAGCTCTACCCGGGATAGGCTCACCATCCTGGGCAAGGCCTCCGGAGAGGGGGGGTCGGATGTTCGACCGGGGCCCGCTGGGGAACGCCGGGGCCTAGGGACTTGAAACTCGGGTCGTTGATAGGGCCCGTCGGCCCCTC
>NC_081781.1:31678903-31683903 GCF_963082965.1 Carassius carassius | reverse complement strand
ACCGTACCTTCCACACACCGTGCCCCCTAGGCGCACCCGCCCATAGCGGCCGGTGGCCGGGCGGGGTCCTAGCTCGGGCGCGCAACGTGCTCCACTCGATCCGTTCTCTTGCGATACGCGCCAGAACCTAAGTCCACAAAATGACGCGTTCGCCGAAATCGCGACGGCCCGTAAAAACGCCTTCCCCTATCGGGCCGACCTCCGGAGTCGCGGGCGAATCCGGACGGCGGCCGGGGACGAGGCACCTCTCTCGGCCTGCCCCGGAGCCTCGGGGAGGGTGGATGTTTGGCCAAAGCCCGCGTTTTCGACTTAGTCGTCAGAGCTCACGGGCCTCCACTGGTCACCCCCCGCGAACGGGTCCCCCCCCCGGACGTATCAGTTTGCGTTCCCGGTCGGGGGGGGGGCCCTCAGACGACTCGCGTCACCCCGGCCACGGGGAGGGTACGTGGGGCCTGGGTCGCTCGAAAAAGCCCATGGAGCTCGGCCTTCGAATTTACAGAGAACCAGAGTAGGGGGAGCCATGTTCGCTCCCGTGCCCGAGAGGGTGAGGCCACGTTGGGCCTGGGTCGCTCGAAAAAGCCCATGGAGCTCGGCCTTCGAATTTACAGAGAACCAGAGTAGGGGGAGCCATATTTGCTCTCGTGCCCGAGAGGGTGAGGCCACGTTGGGCCTGGGTCGCTCGAAAAAGCCCATGGAGCTCGGCCTTCGAATTCACAGAGAACCAGAGTAGGGGGAGCCATATTTGCTCTCGTGCCCGAGAGGGTGAGGCCACGTTGGGCCTGGGTCGCTCGAAAAAGCCCATGGAGCTCGGCCTTCAAATTCACAGGGAACCAGAGTAGGGGGAGCCGTCTCGCTCTCTTGCCCGAGAGGGTGAGGCCACGTTGGGCCTGGGCCGCTCGAAAACGCCCCTGGAGCTCAGCCTTCAAATTTACAGAGAACCAGAGTATGGGGAGCCGTCTCGCTCTCGTGCCCGAGAGGGTGAAGCCACATTGGGCCTGGGTCGCTCGAAAACGACCATGGAGCTCAGCCTTCAAATTTACAGAGAACCAGAGTATGGGGAGCCGTCTCACTCTCACGCCCGAGAGAGGGTAAGTGGGCCGGGGAACCCTCCAGACAGCCCCCCTGGACCCAAAATGGTTTTCGCCAGAACCTAAGTCCACAAAATCAGGCGATCGTCGAAATCGCGACGGCCCGTAAAAACGCCATCCCCTATCGGGCCGACCTCCGGAGTCGCGGGCGAATCCCGACGGTGGCCGGGGACGAGGCACCTTTCCCGGCCTGCCCCGGAGCCTCGGGGAGGGTGGATGTCTGGCCAAGGCCCGCGTTTTCGACTTAGTCATTTTTCCAACCCCGAATTCCTCCAGGGCCTCCGACCTGCCGAGGAAGTCCGAAGAGGGCGAGGGTCGGTCGGATAGGTCTCTCGCCGAAGAGGCCCCGGAGCCTACGACCTGCCACTGGTCACCAAGCGAATGGAGAACCGGAGTAGGGGGTGCCGTCTCACCCTTGTGCCCGAGATAGTGAGGCCACGTTGGGCCTGGGTGGATCGAAAAAGCCCCTGGAGCTCAGCCTCCACGGTTACGGAGAACCAGAGTAGGGGGCGCCATCTCACCCTCATGCCCAGGAGAGGGAGGCCACGCTGGGCTTGGGTCGCTCGAAAAAGCCCCTGGAGCTCAGCCTTCAAATTTACAGAGAACCAGAGTAGGGGACGCCATCTCACCCTCATGCCCAGGAGAGGGAGGCCACGCTGGGCTTGGGTCGCTCGAAAAAGCCCCTGGAGCTCAGCCTCCACGGTTACAGAGAACCAGAGTAGGGGGCGCCATCTCACCCTCATGCCCAAGAGAGGGAGGCCACGCTGGGCTTGGGTCGCTCGAAAAAGCCCCTGGAGCTCAGCCTCCACGGTTACGGAGAACCAGAGTAGGGGGCGCCATCTCACCCTCATGCCCAGGAGAGGGAGGCCACGCTGGGCTTGGGTCGCTCGAAAAAGCCCCTGGAGCTCAGCCTTCAAATTTACAGAGAACCAGAGTAGGGGGCGCCATCTCACCCTCATGCCCAAGAGAGGGAGGCCACGCTGGGCTTGGGTCGCTCGAAAAAGCCCCTGGAGCTCAGCCTCCACGGTTACGGAGAACCAGAGTAGGGGGCGCCATCTCACCCTCATGCCCAAGAGAGGGAGGCCACGCTGGGCCTGGGTCGCTCGAAAAAGCCCCTGGAGCTCAGCCTCCACGGTTACAGAGAACCAGACTAGGGGGCGCCATCTCACCCTCATGCCCAGGAGAGGGAGGCCACGCTGGGCTTGGGTCGCTCGAAAAAGCCCCTGGAGCTCAGCCTCCACGGTTAGGGAGAACCAGAGTAGGGGGCGCCATCTCACCCTCATGCCCAGGAGAGGGAGGCCACGCTGGGCTTGGGTCGCTCGAAAAAGCCCCTGGAGCTCAGCCTTCAAATTTACAGAGAACCAGACTAGGGGGCGCCGTCTCACTCTCATGCCCAAGAGAGGGAGGCCACGCTGGGCCTGGGTCGCTCGAAAAAGCCCCTGGAGCTCAGCCTCCACGGTTACAGAGAACCAGACTAGGGGGCGCCATCTCACTCTCATGCCCAGGAGAGGGAGGCCAAGCTGGGCCTGTGTCGCTCGAAAAAGCCCCTGGAGCTCAGCCTCCACGGTTACGGAGAACCAGAGTAGGGGGCGCCATCTCACCCTCATGCCCAAGAGAGGGAGGCCACGCTGGGCTTGGGTCGCTCGAAAAAGCCCCTGGAGCTCAGCCTCCACGGTTACAGAGAACCAGAGTAGGGGACGCCATCTCACCCTCATGCCCAGGAGAGGGAGGCCACGCTGGGCTTGGGTCGCTCGAAAAAGCCCCTGGAGCTCAGCCTTCAAATTTACAGAGAACCAGAGTAGGGGGCGCCATCTCACCCTCATGCCCAAGAGAGGGAGGCCACGCTGGGCTTGGGTCGCTCGAAAAAGCCCCTGGAGCTCAGCCTCCACGGTTACGGAGAACCAGAGTAGGGGGCGCCATCTCACCCTCATGCCCAGGAGAGGGAGGCCACGCTGGGCTTGGGTCGCTCGAAAAAGCCCCTGGAGCTCAGCCTTCAAATTTACAGAGAACCAGAGTAGGGGGCGCCATCTCACCCTCATGCCCAAGAGAGGGAGGCCACGCTGGGCTTGGGTCGCTCGAAAAAGCCCCTGGAGCTCAGCCTCCACGATTACGGAGAACCAGAGTAGGGGGCGCCATCTCACCCTCATGCCCAAGAGAGGGAGGCCACGCTGGGCTTGGGTCGCTCGATAAAGCCCCTGGAGCTCAGCCTCCACGGTTACGGAGAACCAGAGTAGGGGGCGCCATCTCACCCTCATGCCCAAGAGAGGGAGGCCACGCTGGGCTTGGGTCGCTCGAAAAAGCCCCTGGAGCTCAGCCTCCACGGTTACAGAGAACCAGAGTAGGGGGCGCCATCTCACCCTCATGCCCAAGAGAGGGAGGCCACGCTGGGCTTGGGTCGCTCGAAAAAGCCCCTGGAGCTCAGCCTCCACGATTACGGAGAACCAGAGTAGGGGGCGCCATCTCACCCTCATGCCCAAGAGAGGGAGGCCACGCTGGGCTTGGGTCGCTCGATAAAGCCCCTGGAGCTCAGCCTCCACGGTTACGGAGAACCAGAGTAGGGGGCGCCATCTCACCCTCATGCCCAAGAGAGGGAGGCCACGCTGGGCTTGGGTCGCTCGAAAAAGCCCCTGGAGCTCAGCCTTCAAATTTACAGAGAACCAGACTAGGGGGCGCCATCTCACCCTCATGCCCAAGAGAGGGAGGCCACGCTGGGCTTGGGTCGCTCGAAAAAGCCCCTGGAGCTCAGCACTTCCAAATTTACAGAGAACCAGACTAGGGGGCGCCATCTCACCCTCATGCCCAAGAGAGGGAGGCCACGCTGGGCTTGGGTCGCTCGAAAAAGCCCCTGGAGCTCAGCACTTCCACGGTTACGGAGAACCAGAGTAGGGGGCGCCATCTCACCCTCATGCCCAAGAGAGGGAGGCCACGCTGGGCTTGGGTTGCTCGAAAAAGCCCCTGGAGCTCAGCCTTCAAATTTACAGAGAACCAGACTAGGGGGCGCCATCTCACCCTCATGCCCAAGAGAGGGAGGCCACGCTGGGCTTGGGTCGCTCGAAAAAGCCCCTGGAGCTCAGCACTTCCACGGTTACGGAGAACCAGAGTAGGGGGCGCCATCTCACCCTCATGCCCAAGAGAGGGAGGCCACGCTGGGCTTGGGTTGCTCGAAAAAGCCCCTGGAGCTCAGCCTTCAAATTTACAGAGAACCAGACTAGGGGGCGCCATCTCACCCTCATGCCCAAGAGAGGGAGGCCACGCTGGGCTTGGGTCGCTCGAAAAAGCCCCTGGAGCTCAGCCTGCGAAGCGCTTTTGTCAGCACCCAGATGGTGGGCCAGAACGGCTTCCCCTATCGGGCCGACCTCCAGGATCGCGGGCGAGATCGGAGCTCTACCCGGGATAGGCTCACCATCCTGGGCAAGGCCTCCGGAGAGGGGGGGTCGGATGTTCGACCGGGGCCCGCTGGGGAACGCCGGGGCCTAGGGACTTGAAACTCGGGTCGTTGATAGGGCCCGTCGGCCCCTCTCGGACGCCACCTCCCCCGAGCCGCCAGCCCCCCGGGGGCCGGGGATAGCGCCCCCCAAAGTTCGAAATTTAGAACGGCCGTATCTCGCCGAGGCCGAGCCCCAGGGACTTCAAACTCGGGTCGATGATAGACCCCGTGGCCCCCTATCAGACGCCTCCAGCCCAGAGCCGCCAGCCCCCCGGGTGCCGGGGATAGCGCCCCCCAAAGTTAAAAACTTTGAACGGCCGTATCTCGCCGAGGCCGAGCCCCAGGGACTTCAAACTCGGGTCGTTGATAGACCCCGTGGCCCCCTATCAGACGCCGCCAGCCCAGAGCCGCCAGCCCCCCGGGGGCCGGGGATAGCGCCCCCCAAAGTTCGAAATTTGAACGGCCGTATCTCGCCGAGGCCGAGA